>NC_092018.1:532086-572086 GCF_042242105.1 Pempheris klunzingeri | reverse complement strand
CAGAGTCTCAGACAGTCATCCCTCCTGTTTCTGTTCCCTCATGTCTTTAGATATCAGGGTGGTGCTCTGGATAATAAGATTTGTGTGACAGTAGCTCTGGATGGATGGTAGGAAGAGAAAACAAACCCGTCCCTCCATCCTGCAGTTAATCATAGATATACTATAATATATATATATTTTTTATTTGATTCTTATTCAGCTGGACAGTCTCACTGAGATTAAGATCTGTTTTGCAAGAGAACAAGCAGCATTCACAAACAGAGCAAGAAACAAATCACAAAACAGTCACAAAAATCAACAAAGACATCAGGTAACAAGTCTTTAAGTCTCTAGTGAGTCAGTCACCAATGGAGGTTTAGAGTACTGTGCATTTGGTCTTTTCTGCATTTAAAATTAGTTTGTGAATAAGAGGTGCTGCTTAGAAAGAATCAAATGCAGACTGGAGACATTCAGGGCCTGAGCTGGGGTGGAGCCCAGAGCATAGAAAATGGTATCATCAGCAAAAGTTATTTATGTATAATGTGAACGGCAATGGACCAAGGATAGACCCCTGTGGCACCTCACTTCTGACGGTAAGAGGGGTTATATCTGTGCAGCTTTTGACATGTGACAGGTTAAATGTGTCTCCTGACAATAAAAAACCTTTGAGGTGAATAAACCTCCAGTTTTTACCATGAATGAAGCAGATTTTGTGAATGTGAGTGTGATTATTAGAAATTAATCAGTATTGATTTGGTTTGGTCCCGTCCTCAGACTGCGCAGTGAGAAATGGATGGACGTTCAGGTGGGAGACATCATCAAGCTGGAAAACAACCAGTTTGTCACAGTAAGAAGCTTCACTCCTTCACTCATTCATTCCTTCATCCATTCATTCCTGAACGTGGATCCTGCTCCGTGTTTTCTCCCTAATGAGGCTCGTCCGTCTCGCTCAGTGTGTTTCCAGTCTGTCTGATGAGGCTCATATATTTCATCATTATGTCTTTACTGAGTTTGTTTGTATTTCTGGACGTCCTCCGTTTTTTCCTTTTGCAAAAGAGAGAAAAGCCACAAAGATTTGAACTGGACGTGTTCGGCTGCTGCAGAGACTTTCTGATAGTCTCTAGTTTTGGTTTAATCAACCTAAACCAGAACCAGAACCTGTCCCTGTCCTTTCAGGCCGACCTCCTGTTGCTGTCCAGCAGCGAACCTCTGAACCTGGTCTACATCGAGACAGCAGAACTCGATGGGTCAGTCTGGTTTTCTTCATCTCCTCCGTCCTTCATGCTCCTCCTCTTCCTGGCGTTAGTCATGGTGTCTGTTGTCGTCCTCAGAGAGACCAACCTGAAGGTGAGACAGGCGCTGACCGTCACCGGAGACCTGGGAGAGGATGTGGAAAAACTGGCAGACTTCAACGGTAAGACGACCAGACGACGGCCCGGCTGCTGAACAGTCACATGTCCTGGGGGGGGGGGGCACAGTCCCTCATTAGCTGACCTCTGGTGTCTCTGGACTTTAATGTCATTACACAAACACACTCCATGAGCACGAGGTCAGAGGCCAGAGGTGCTGCTGTAGTTTAAAGGGTCCCAGGATGAGTCAGTGAAAAGACGTGAGGAGACGCCACTGGTCACACCTCACCATCATTCAGCAGACCTGTGATCACAGACCCATGGCTTCCTACAGAAAACACTCCGCCTTTCTTTTCTTGTTCTCACTCACTGCTCTTCAGTCTTCAGTCGGTCTTTACGCCCTCTTATAGTCTACGTTTTTTATGCTCAAAAAGAGTTGAACTGGGGACAAGGACTGCAGAGTAGCTACAGGACCCGCACACATTTCCTTTAAACGCAGTGCCTGTTTGCACCTGGACAGCCACTATTCAGCTATTACACCCAGCGTGGACATGCAGTATAAAGAATAATAACTCTTAGATTACTGTAGGTGTGGAGGCACAATGGTTTAGTTACAGGACTTCAGCATCAGTTTTCAGTGGCAGGTTGGTTAGGTTTAGGCACTAAAACTACTGGGTTAGGTTAAAAAAGATGATGGTTTAGGTTAAAATAACAAATCAAACACAAATAAAAGGCAGGAACGTTAAATACTAAATACCTCTCCTCCCCAGGTGAGGTTCGCTGTGAGGCCCCCAACAACCGCCTGGACCGCTTCACGGGAACGCTGACCTACAGTGACCAGAAATACTCACTGGACAACGAGAAGATCCTGCTGCGAGGCTGCACGCTGAGGAACACTGAGTGGTGCTTCGGACTGGTGCTGTTTGGAGGTGAGGGGCAGGTGTCAGGACACCAGTGGCCATGTCAGGACACCAGTGACCATGTTAGGACACCAGTGACCATGTCAGGACGCCCAGTGACCATGTCAGGACACCAGTGACCATGTCAGGACACCAGTGACCATGTCAGGATGCCCAGTGACCATGTCAGGACACCAGTGACCATGTCAGGACACCAGTGACCATGTCAGGACGCCCAGTGACCATGTCAGGACACCAGTGACCATGTCAGGACGCCCAGTGACCATGTCAGGACACCAGTGACCATGTCAGGACACCAGTGACCATGTTAGGACACCAGTGACCATGTCAGGACGCCCAGTGACCATGTCAGGACACCAGTGACCATGTCAGGACACCAGTGACCATGTCAGGACGCCCAGTGACCATGTCAGGATGCCCAGTGACCATGTCAGGACACCAGTGACCATGTTAGGACACCAGTGACCATGTCAGGACGCCCAGTGACCATGTCAGGACACCAGTGACCATGTCAGGACACCAGTGACCATGTCAGGATGCCCAGTGACCATGTCAGGACACCAGTGACCATGTCAGGACACCAGTGACCATGTCAGGACACCAGTGACCATGTCAGGACACCAGTGACCATGTCAGGACACCAGTGACCATGTCAGGACACCAGTGACCATGTTAGGACACCAGTGACCATGTCAGGACACAGACTTAAAGACTAAAGCACTAATTTTACAGAGTTCTGTGTCTGTTCCCGTCCTGCAGGTCCAGAGACGAAGCTCATGCAGAACTGTGGGAAGAGCACGTTCAAGAGGACCAGCATCGACCGCCTGATGAACGTCCTCGTCCTTTGTGTGAGGCCTCACGCTTTTCACCCGTTCATCTGATCTCAGGACGGGGCTGATCATCCTGTTTGTGGTTCTCCTTCATGTTTGTAGTTCTCCTTCATGTTTATGGTTCTCCTCTGTGTTTGTGGTTCTCCTCCGTGTTTGTGGTTCTCCTTCATGTTTATGGTTCTCCTCTGTGTTTGTGGTTCTCCTCCGTGTTTGTGGTTCTCCTCCATGTTTATGGTTCTCCTCTGTGCTTGTGGTTCTCCTCTGTGTTTATGGTTCTCCTCTGTGTTTATGGTTCTCCTCTGTGTTTGTGGTTCTCCTCCGTGTTTGTGGTTCTCCTTCATGTTTATGGTTCTCCTCTGTGTTTGTGGTTCTCCTCCATGTTTATGGTTCTCCTCTGTGTTTGTGGTTCTCCTCTGTGTTTGTGGTTCTCCTCCATGTGTGGGAGCCTCTGACACCTCTGGGTTCTTTCTCTGGGTGCAGATCTTTGGTTTCCTGGCCTTCATGTGCACCATCCTGGCGATAGGAAACTGTTTCTGGGAGCTGAAGGAAGGCTCACAGTTCACAGTCTTCCTGCCCAGACAGGATGGAAACGATGCTGCTTTCTCTGCCTTCCTCACGTTCTGGTCCTACGTCATCATCCTCAACACCGTGGTGCCCATCTCGCTCTACGTCAGGTAACAAACCGCTGATCAGATTCAGGCCTGGCTGTTAGCTTTAGGAGGAGCAGAGTGTGTGAAGGCTGCTGTGTGTGCGTCTCTGGGCAGCGTGGAGATCATCCGGCTGGGGAACAGCTTCTACATCGACTGGGACAGGAAGATGTACTACGCACGGAACGACACCCCCGCCGAGGCTCGGACCACCACGCTGAACGAGGAGCTCGGACAGATCAAGTACGTCTTCAGTGACAAAACGGGGACGCTCACCCAGAACATCATGACCTTCAACAAGTGCTCCATCAACGGCAAATCCTACGGTAAGATTCACCACATTCACCTCCAGTCACCTGAGAGACGGGAGGTCCCTCCCAGAGCCAAACAGGCACCTCATGCTCAGGGATCACAAGCTCTTTACTCTTTACGAGTACCAGGACCAGGACCATCAGAACCAGGATCAGGATCAGGACTGAGAAACACTGATGTCTGCAGCCTTCAAAAGGTCGAAAAAGACTCTGAAGGCTAAAAGTCTAAAACTGGAAAAAAGCCTGACAACAATCACAACAATCGACAGAACAACTGACACAAGAGGAAATCTGAATCTATGTTTGTAAATGTGAAGAAACAATAAGACGCTGTGAGTCCACTGCTGTTTCTTCTGCTTCCTGTCTCTTCCTGCCAGGTGACGTGTTCGACTACTCTGGCCAAAGACTAGAAATCAGTGAGGTGAGTTTAGCAAATCTTTTTACCAGAACGGTCCATTTCAGGTTTGTGCCTCCTGTTGGACGTCCAGTGTGAGATCCCTGAGTCTGTCCTCCTCCCTCTCAGCACATGGAGACGGTGGACTTCTCCTTCAACCCTCTGGCCGACCCCCGCTTCCTGTTTCACGACCACGCCCTGGTGGAGGCGGTGAAGCTGGAGAACCCAGAGGTCCACGCCTTCTTCAGGCTGCTGGCCCTGTGCCACACCGTCATGGCCGAGGAGAAGAAAGAGGGTGAGGAGAGACAAAGAGTTAACGGAGAAGGATTCCTCTTCCTCTGCTGCCAAAGCCAATGACAGTTGTGCTCCCTCAGGGGAGATTTTCTACCAGGCCCAGTCTCCAGATGAGGGAGCTTTGGTCACGGCGGCCAGAAACTTTGGGTTTGTGTTCCGCTCTCGTACACCAGACAGCGTCTCCATCGTGGAAATGGGACGGCAGCGCAGCTACGAGCTGCTGGCCATCCTGGACTTCAACAACGTCCGCAAGAGGATGTCCGTCATTGGTACGAAATCCACTGGAAACATGGTGCTGGAGTGAACTTCATGCTCGCTGGAAGCTGAACATGTGTGTGTGTGTGTGTGTGTGTGTGTGTGTGTGTGTGTGCAGTCCGGACTCCGGAGGGGAAGCTGTCTCTCTACTGTAAAGGTGCCGACACGATCATCTATGAGAGGCTGCATCAGTGCTGCAGGAAGCTGATGGACGTCACCACGGAGCACCTCAACGTCAGTGACGCCTCAGACTTTCCTTCAGCTGCCTCTTTTTTTATTTGATAGTATTTTAGCTTTTTTTTTTGGACTGTGCTAAAGACGCAGCACAGTTTGGATAGTAAAGATGTCATTTTAATCTCTAAACTCACCTTCATCATCTCTCTCTTAGTGGACTTCTGCTCTAAAAATGTCGAATGTCTTCTCAAAATCCTATCTCCCACATCTCATTGCTGCTATTACTTTTTTTTCTGATCATTAATGATTATTTCCATCTGATCTTGCATCATGTAATGTGACGCCCACAGGAGTTTGCCGGGGAGGGCCTGCGGACTCTGGCTCTGGCCTACAAGGACCTGGATGAGGAGTATTTTGGCCAGTGGAAACAGCGCCACCACGAGGCCAGCACGGCGCTGGAGGACCGGGAGGGCAAACTGGAGCAGCTGTACGAGGAGATCGAGACGGACCTGCTGGTAGGAGACGACGCTAATGTAGTTCAGACCAAACTAGGCCGACTGGAGGCATAATAATCAGAGCGCCTCTCTGTGTGCAGCTGCTCGGAGCCACGGCCATCGAGGACAAGTTACAGGACGGAGTCCCGCAGACCATCGAGCAGCTGACCAAGGCCGACATCAAGGTCTGGGTTCTGACCGGAGACAAGCAAGGTAGATTTAACCAGGAACCTGCTGAAGAACTGAAGATCTGACCTTCATCTGTCAGCAGTCTGAGAGCTCTGTCCTCCTCACAAGGTCACATTTAGTGATCAATAATCAAAGATGAGCCATCACTTTTCAACCTGTTTGTATTTAAATCAACGATGACGCCAGTTTATCACAACTACAGTCTGAAGTTTGTAGTTTGGGTCATAATGTCTGTTGTTACAGGTTATTAACAGGTTATTAACAGGTTATTAACAGGCTGTTAGCAGGTTATTAACAGGCTATTAGTGGGTTGTTAGCAGGTTATTACCAGGCTATTACCAGGTTATTAACAGGCTATTAACATTTTATTGGCAGGCTGTTAATAGGTTATTACCAGGTTATTAACAGGCTATTAGCAGGTTGTTGGCAGGCTGTTAGTAGGTTATTACCAGGTTGTTAACAGGCTATTAGCAGGTTGGTGGCAGGTTGTTAGCAGGTTATTACCAGGTTATTAACAGGCTATTAACAGGTTATTAACAGGCTATTAGTGGGTTGTTAGCAGGTTATTACCAGGCTATTACCAGGTTATTAACAGGCTATTAACAGGTTATTGGCAGGCTGTTAATAGGTTATTACCAGGTTGTTAACAGGCTATTAGCAGGTTGTTGGCAGGCTGTTAGTAGGTTATTACCAGGTTGTTAACAGGCTATTAGCAGGTTGGTGGCAGGTTGTTAGCAGGTTATTACCAGGTTATTAACAGGCTATTAACAGGTTATTAACAGGCCATTAGTGGGTTGTTAGCAGGTTATTACCAGGCTATTATCAGGTTATTAACAGGCTATTAACAGGTTATTGGCAGGCTGTTAATAGGTTATTACCGGGTTGTTAACAGGCTATTAGCAGGTTGTTGGCAGGCTGTTAGTAGGTTATTACCAGGTTGTTAACAGGCTATTAGCAGGTTGGTGGCAGGTTGTTAGCAGGTTATTACCAGGTTATTAACAGGCTATTAACAGGTTATTACCAGGTTATTAACTGGCTATTAGCGGGTTGTTAGCGGGTTGTTAGCAGGTTATTACCAGGTTATTAACAGGCTATTAGCAGGTTATTACCAGGCTATTAGAAGGTTATTAACAGGCGATTAACAGGTTGTTAGCAGGTTATTACCAGGCTATTACCAGGTTATTAACAGGCTATTAACAGGTTATTGGCAGGCTGTTAGTAGGTTATTACCAGGTTGTTAACAGGCTATTAGCTAGTTAACAGCCAACCTGCTTATCTAAACCACGTTATCTGGAGGGTAAACTGACAGTGAACATGTTAGTAACAGTCTTTAGTGCAGAGGAGTGTGCACATGGGAGGATTTTATAAGGAACAGTTTGTTTCAGATTGATCGCTAGCAGTGGGCCGATCAGTGATTGGTCCAGTTTACCTGCTACGTCCAGCTCAGGTCGCAGTTGATGACGGATTATAAATATAAAGTTATATATGTCAGATATAACAGCTCTTCACTTTATATCTAATCACTGATTCTGATTATTTGTGCTGCAGAGACTGCAGAGAACATCGGGTACTCGTGTAACCTGCTGCGTGAGGAGATGAACGAGGTGTTCGTGGTGTCAGGCTGCTCACCTGAGGACGTCAGACAGGAGCTCAGGTCAGCGGACGGCGCCTCACTGCAGACTGAACACGCCTGTCGCCGCCACGCTGCTCACAGACACGTTTTCACACATCCGTCCATTTGTTGTTTTCTTGTGGAGCAGAAACGCTCGGACCTCCATGAAACCAGACGCAACGGAGGATTCAGTGTTTCTGCCACAGAGGACTCTGGGTAAAAGTGTGAAGGCGATGGCAGACGAAGTGGTGAACGGAGAGTACGGCCTGGTTATCACCGGACACAGCCTGGTACGTCACGGGTCCCAGCAGTCACTTACATGAACTGAATATGATTTATATCACAGAATACATGATATAGAACATTCTTTAATTCACACATAACTTTTTAAAGAAGACGTTGGTGGTTGTCTTTGGTTTGCTGTTTGTTGTTGCTTTCATTCGTTAGTTTTCACTGATTTTGTTGAGGACTGAACTCCGACCAGCTGTGTTTGTAACCTCCTGTTGGTGTTTAGCTGTCGTGTCTGTACAGTTAAGCTGTAGTATGTTTCCTGCCTCTCCTCCCTCCCTGCCCCCCACCCTACCCTCAGGGGTACGCCCTGGAGCGCAGCATGGAGCTGGAGTTCCTGAGGACGGCGTGCATGTGTAAGGCAGTGATCTGCTGCAGGGTGACTCCTCTGCAGAAGGCTCAGGTGGTCGAGCTGGTCAAGAAGCACAAGCAGGCGGTGACGCTGGCCATCGGAGACGGAGCCAACGACGTCAGCATGATCAAAGGTAGCTGCAGACCGCCGCTCCCTGTGGGGACGCTCAAGATGAACCTGTTCCTTTGTCCCACACAGGGAATCAGCATCAGTGTTCACAGCCGACAAAGTACAAAGTACACAGGAACGGGAAATCAGTTATTTAACCAAGTAATCAAGAACATAATCCACCCACCTCTGTCTGCTGCTGACACGTCAGCCATAATAACTTCATATGCTGGAGAATCTCTCTGCATCTCTGCCTCCTAGTGGCCCACAAGTGAAGAACACGAGCTCATCCACGCTTCGGTTTGTTCTCGCTGTGTTTGCGTCACCCTCCTCTCCCTCCTGTCTTTGTCCACCAGCCGCTCACATCGGCGTGGGCATCTCAGGCCAGGAGGGCATGCAGGCCGTGCTGTCCAGCGACTACTCCTTCGCCCAGTTCCGCTTCCTGCAGCGCCTCCTGCTGGTGCACGGCCGCTGGTCCTACCTACGCATGTGCAAGTTCCTGCGCTACTTCTTCTACAAGAACTTCACCTTCACCTTCGTCCACTTCTGGTACGCCTTCTTCTGCGGCTTCTCTGCACAGGTGAGATGGTGGGGGGGGGGGTAAAGTAAAAGTAAAAACAGATGAGAGATGTGACAGGAGTGAAGTTTAAACAAGATAGTACAGAGAATATAAATTATTGAGAAATAAAAACTCAAGTAAAACAAAGTCAGACACATAAAATGAACAGAGCAAACACAGAATATAGTGAATAATAATAATGATGATGATGATAACTAATTAATTAATACTGAAGAATAATTAGACATAATATAACATCCTCACATCTGTTGCCACATCGTTGCCATGGCAATGGGTCCACGCCGCGTCGGGACGACTAACAGATTGTGTTTTGCCCTCCAGACGGTGTACGATGAGTGGTTCATAACGCTGTACAACCTGGTGTACACGGCCCTGCCGGTGCTGGGGATGAGTCTGTTCGATCAGGTGACTGTGTGTGTGTGTGTGTGTGTGAGTGTGAGTGAGTGTGAGTGAGTGAGTGTGTGTGTGTGTGTGTGTGTGTGAGTGAGTGTGAGTGAGTGTGTGTGTGTGTGTGTGTGTGTGTGTGTGTGTGAGTGAGTGTGAGTGAGTGTGTGTGTGTGTGTGTGTGTGTGTGTGTGAGTGAGTGTGAGTGAGTGAGTGTGTGTGTGTGTGTGTGTGTGTGTGTGTGTGTGTGAGTGTGTGTGTGAGTGTGAACTTTATAAACTTTATTAGAGCAGCACTTCTCAAAGTCAAAGTTCCAAACAACAGAGGATTAGAAAGATTCATGAGGGGAGCAGAGTGAGGAGCAGGGACAGTGATGATGATGGGGGGGGGTCAGTAAAAGGCCTTTTTAAAGAGACGGTGCAGCAGCGGGTGCTGGAGGTGTTGAACAGGTTGATGAAGCGCTCGCTCTGCCCTCTGCTGCTCAGGACGTGAACGACGTGTGGAGCTTCCAGCATCCTCGGCTCTACGTTCCCGGGCAGCTCAACCTGTACTTCAGTAAGAAGGCCTTCTTCAAGTGTGCCCTCCACAGCTGCTACAGCTCGCTGGTGCTCTTCTTCATCCCCTACGCCGCCATGCACGACACCGTGAGGGACGACGGGAAGGATGTGGCCGACTACCAGTCCTTCGCCCTGCTCACTCAGACCTGCCTGCTGTTCGCCGTCAGCATCCAGGTGACCGGAGCCTCTCTTCTCTTAGACGTGCTGTCTGCTGCGTTAGTCGGGCCGTGACGTGTGTTTAAACGTCCCTGTGTCTGCAGCTCGGGCTGGAGATGTCCTACTGGACCGCGGTGAACACGTTCTTCGTGCTGGGAAGTCTGGCCATGTACTTCGCTGTCACCTTCACCATGTACAGTAACGGCATGTTCCTCCTGCTGCCGGCAGCCTTCCCGTTCGTAGGTGAGTGCCGAACCCCTCCCTCATGCCTCAGGCTCCTCAGAGCTTCTTTTCAGAGACACAAAACCTGACGTGAAGGTTCAGTGTTTTCATTACATGTGAGAGCCGAAGGAAACATTCACTAAGAAGGTTTTAGAGGAAGAAGAACTTCTGTACCTCCGTCATCGTGTCAGTCAGACAGTAGGAATGTTTCCTGTGTGATACACTCAGTAAGGTTCAGGTCAGATAGTTAGACGGTGCTGTCAGACCATCCTGAGCCTGTGTGTGTGTGTGTGTGTGTGTGTGTGTGTGTGTGTGTGTGTGTGTGTGTGTGTGTGTGTGTCCAGGAACAGCCAGGAACTCTCTGAACCAGCCCAGCATTTGGCTGACGATCCTGCTCACCTCCCTGCTGTGTGTCCTCCCTGTGCTGACCTACCGCTTCCTGCTGATCCAGCTCTACCCCACCATCAACGACAAGGTGCACACACACCCATCATGTGACAGCCACCTGGATTGGTGCCCGTCCGTCACCGGTCATGTGATCCAGATTTGCAGACACGTGTCTCACAGCGCTCTGACTTCCTGTCTGTCTGCCCAAACATTCAGGTGATGTTCAAGGTGAGACAGGCCAAAGCGACGCCCCCCCCTCCGCCTCGACGCCCACACATCCGCCGCACCAGCTCCCGCCGCTCGGGCTACGCCTTCTCGCACGCGCAGGGCTACGGGGACCTGGTGACGTCGGGCCGGTTCCTGCGGCGCCCCGCCGTGTCACGATCTTCAGGGTTCGCCCACGTGGGGCGCACCACCACCGGCTTCAGCCCCATGGGGCGGTCGGCCGGGTACAGCCCGACGGGACGCCCCCAGAACGCCAAGGCCCCGGACGTGCAGGTGACGTCGCTGCAGATGTACAAGACCATCAGAGATCCTGCCCTGTGACGGGGGCCGGGGGGGTCAGAGGGAGGGGATGTGGATAGAGCCCCGTCACCCCAGGCGGGTCTGAACCGAACCTCCAAGCTTTTATTTTGAAAGAGTTCATCAAAGGGCCCACGGTGTTACAGGGACCACCACAGAAGAAGAAGGACGGAGAGTCCTCCCGTTTACAGACCTTATCCCTGGGGGGCTCTGGCCAGAGGGAACAACCACAACACCATTCTATATCAAATATATTTCAATTTTCTACTTAATGACCTTTTTAAAGCATTTTATTCTCATTAAAGCTCTCAATTCAATTCACTTCACTTTATTTTGTATAGCCCAACATCACAACAGACTGGAATAAACAAGAAGTGTAAGCGACAAGTGGTTCATCCTCCTGCAACATGATAACATGAAACTATGAGCGTCAGAGCTCTGGTCTGATCTTCCTGTTTGTTCAGGAAGGGGGGGGGCAAAGGTTGTTGGGTCTGTACATGAAGGGTCATTAGTTAAAGTCATTAGTTAGAACCAGTGAACAGTTTCTACAGGAGACAGCACATCTGTTACCGGGCAGCTTAGAGGAGCACGACGGGTCAGCTGACCCCCCCAGAGCCTCCTGGACTGGACCGTTCTGGGCTTTACTGGACTCCTGTGACCATGTCTGGGTTCTGAGGGACGTTTCCTCCTCACTGAGGAGGAGGACGCTTGTTCTTCGGTGTTTGGTGCCCTGATGTTAACACAGCGGGACACCAACGAAGAAGAAGAGCCAGTGTTCAGACCTGATCTTGTTCTGTGGTGCTCTGAAGGCTCTGAAGGCTCTGAAGGTCCTGGTGTGTCCAGAGGGCCTCAGACTGTGTTTATGAGCTGCAGATCCCTGAATCACCTTCAGAGGGAGCAGGACATGGGAGCTTCAGATACTGTTGCCATGGCGATAACAGTGATAACTTTAATACCTGCCAGTCGCCCACTCTCTCTCTGTTCAGGGCCCCCGGTGTCCACGGCTGTGTGGTGTATTCCCTCTACAGCGGCTGGTCTACAGTCAGTTCTGATCCGGTTCTGATCCGGACGGTAAAACTGTTCCTCATGACGCTCTGAGGAGAGTCTGCACTGAGCTGTTTCTGTAACTGGACCTGGTTCTGTTCAGTCCGGATCAGACGCTGCAGACAAACATCCCTGAAGGGGCCATGAGGGTTTTACAGCTGTGGCACACGGTGATCTCAGCGCTGCTTCCTGTTCTGTTTTATATGAGTTTGTAGGTTTTTACTGGAATAAAAAGATCTAAAAGATCAACAGTGTGCAGTTTTGTTCATTAAGACTAAGAAGCTTCAGCAGCTCTTCGCTCTGCTCGTCTCCTCAGAACCTCAGAACCCTCTGAAGGAGGAAGAGAGACCAAGTGAAGAAACACTGGGCGTCATGTTTCAGGTCTGAGGAGTTCAAACATGAAGCAGAACAAACACTGATCTGTGCTGCTGCTGCTCACCAGCAGGTGGTGGAATGGCCCTTTACTCCCAGGTAATGATGGAGTGAGGGGGGGGGTCAGGAATGATCCGCTCTGGGGAAAGCTGCCTCTCTCCCACTGCATGCTGGGATAGACCCCTGCTCCCTCCACTCTGACGGAGGAGCACGTTTCACCTGGACAGGTGAGAGCAGCAGTGAGACGTCTCATCAAGGGACGGACGAGTTTCTTCCACGGACTGTGAACGCACCTCCAGAACCAGCCTGCTTTACTCTTAACGCTAATGTCTCCCACAGACCGTGAATGCAGCCTTACATCGCTAACGCTGCTTCCTCCCACAGACCTTGAACACAGCCCTACGTTGTTAAGTTTAATTTCTCCCACAGACCCTGAACGTGTCCCCACATTGTTACTGCTGCTTCCTCCCACAGACCCTGAACGCAGCCCTACGTTGTTAAGTTTAATTTCTCCCACAGACCCTGAACGTGTCCCCACATTGTTACTGCTGACTTCTCCCACAGACCCTGAACGCAGCCCTACATTGTTACTGCTGACTTCTCCCACAGACCCTGAACGCAGCCCTACATTGTTAACGCTGACTTCTCCCACAGACCCTGAACGCAGCCCTACATTGTTAACGCTGACTTCTCCCACAGACCCTGAACGCAGCCCTACATTGTTAACGCTGATTTCTCCGGTTCACTCTCCGGTTCTCCTTCCGTGAGCCAACCGGGTCTCAGTCTCCGCTAAGCCCGTGAAATCTCGGTCCAGTTCGGCGGCAGTAAACCGTAGAGGACGTCGCTGTAGCGCCCGAACGGAACGGAACGGAACGGAACGGCTGTGGATGTTCGGGGCGAGTCGTGAGGAGATGAGCGGTTCGGTTACCGGGGGTGTTTAGGGCGGAGACTCTCACTCAGACCGGGTCAGACACCTGTCCGGTCCCCCCCCCGGGCCGACCACAGGACCTCCAGCCGGACACCGGAGGATCTCCCCGGACTCACCGAGCGCTCAGGGGCCGCAGGGTTTGGTTCCTGAACCACCACGACACCGGGACCGGGACCGGGACCTGGACCTGGACCGGGGGGCAGTCACTGTGGTTTCCTTTTGTTGGCTGTACGCCCCCCACCCTCCAAGACCCGCAGGTAGGTTCAGGATCCAAGTCCAGTCATAGTCCAGGTCTAACCATAGTCTAGGTCCAGTCATAGTCCAGGTCCAGTCATAGTCCAGGTCTAATCATAGTCTAGGTCTAGTCATAGTCCAGGTCCAGTCATAGTCCAGGTCTAGTCATAGTCCAGGTCCAGTCATAGTCCAGGTCCAGTCATAATCCAGGTCTAACCATAGTCCAGGTCCAGTCATAGTCCAGGTCCAGTCATAGTCCAGGTCTATCCATAGTCCAGGTCCAGTCATAGTCCAGGCCCAGTCATAATCCAGGTCTAACCATAGTCCAGGTCCAGTCATAGTCCAGGTCCAGTCATAGTCCAGGTCTATCCATAGTCCAGGTCCAGTCATAGTCCAGGCCCAGTCATAGTCCAGGTCCAGTCATAGTCCAGGTCTAGTCATAGTCCAGGCCCAGTCATAGTCCAGGTCCAGTCATAGTCCAGGTCCAGTCATAGTCCAGGTCTATCCATAGTCCAGGTCCAGTCATAGTCCAGGTCCAGTCATAGTCCAGGTCTAGTCATAGTCCAGGCCCAGTCATAGTCCAGGTCCAGTCATAATCCAGGTCTAACCATAGTCCAGGTCCAGTCATAGTCCAGGTCCAGTCATAGTCCAGGTCTAACCATAGTCCAGGTCCAGTCATAGTCCAGGTCCAGTCATAGTCCAGGTCTAGTCATAGTCCAGATCCAGTCATAGTCCAGGTCCAGTCATAATCCAGGTCTAACCATAGTCCAGGTCCAGTCATAGTCCAGGTCTAACCATAGTCCAGGTCTACTGACTGATGTTTCTGGTCTGAAGCTCCACCATGAGGAGGACTGCTGGCTGTAATCCTGTCCTCACTGGATCTGCTGCTAGGATGGGGCCACAGTGAGGAACCGGGGGGCCACAGTGAGGAACCGGGGGCCTTTCCGAGGGACATGCCTGTGGTCGGGGGGAGAGGGAGGAAGAGTCTGGACAACATGACGGTCTTCAACCAGGAGAACGTGGAGGAGTTTTATGAGATCGGAGACGAGCTGGGGAGGTGAGTGTGACCGTCCATCCATCTTCTACACCCTTATCCTTCGGGGGGGCTAATCCCAGCTGTCTTTGGCTGAGGGGGGGTCCATCGTGGACCAGTTCCTCACACAGAGGTCTGTGGACTGTGGGAGGAAGCTGGAGAACCAGAGAGAACCACTGACGAGGTCCTCAGGAACACTTCCTGTGTCCTCAGACGCAGGCTGCTGATTGGTCGGATCAGTCGTCCTGGTTTTGTCCCTCACGCTGCACCGTACGTCTATCTGTGCTCTGTGAGCTCATGATTAATGCATCCACAATGCAGTGCTGTCAGTGTGGGGGGGGGGGAGGCAGGTGGACGTCTGTCTGAATGAGGACGAGACCACTGGAGACCGGGGGGGGGGGTTGGTCGTGGGTCTCCATGGTGACACCATCCTCTGTTGGTAATAATATACCAGTTGTTCCCTGTTGTTTCCTCCTCCAGCTCTGTGGGGGGGCTGCGGGCGCCGGGGTAACGGACATGATTGGGGAGCTGATGTGTGAAGGGCTGGAGGCGAAGGGGGGGGGGGGGGGGGGGTCCCTGACACACCTCAGTGTGATGATCAGAGTCCTTCAGCGTGGTGAAATGTGGTAACATGCTGGTAAAAGCAGGGGCTGGTGATGGGGGGGGGGCAGCTCTGGGCTGCTGCGTGAGGCGGGAAAATATCCTGGTTAAACGGACACAAGGACGCTGGGGGGTGAATAGGACCAGGACCAGGACCAGGACCAGGATCAGCATACTGAAGCAGATGCAGGAAGCTCATCAGCAGTGAACTCTGTGTGTGTGTGTGTGTGTGTGTGTGTGTGCCGTGGACACGCCCCCCCCCCCGTGTGACTTCATGTACAGGCCGTGGACACACCACGGGGTTTGGGGTTTTTGGTGTCATCAGATGAAGATGAGGCGTTTGAACATGTTGGAGGGGGCCTGGGTGCATGCTGGGTCCGTCCTCCTGGTGACTCTCTGCATCAGTATTCCTGTTTCCTGACTGTGTGGCTCCACAATCAGACCGACTGTCAGCAGACCTCCACGCCGGTCCTCCTCAGCCCCACGCAGTTACTGTCGGGTCATGTGATCTGAGTTCAGGGTTCTTTTCCTTCTCTTTCCACGTTTCATGTGTTCGCAGACGCACTGACTCAGCCAGAAAAGATGAACCGAGCCGTCAGCTGACTGGAGGCCGTTCGGCTCCTCTGGTCCACTTTCACAGTTTAACACAGCGCCTGTCGTTAGTCTGCATTAATGTGACCGCTGTGTGGCTCTGCACCAACCGGCCTGCCTTTGTGTCTGTGTGTGTGTCTGTGTGTGTGTCTGTGTGTGTGTGTGTGTGTGTGTGTGTGTGTGTGTGTGGTTGCCTCTCGTAGAGGGGGGGGGGGTCTGTGTGTTTCAGTAGAGGTTTTGCAATGCAAATGAAGAGAGAAAGCGCTAAAGCGAGGCTACATTCAGGTTGTTGCTGCAAAAATCACCCCAAAGACCAACGTGTGTGAATCCAGACCAGGACCAGACCAGGACCAGACCAGGACCAGACCAGTCCAGGATGCTCTGCAGGACGTCCACTCGTGCTGCTGCTTTATTATCCAGGTCTTTGATGGTGATATTGATTAGAATCAGAATCGGTAGACTGCCGTCCTCACGCAGACCATTAGAATATAACTGTGACGTCCCAGCTCTCTCCACAGACTGCACCCCAGCTACTGACCTAGATTCACCCCCCCCCACCCTGGGTTGCATTATTGGGAGGAGGGACAGTCTGGGTAGGACCTGCCACTCACTCAGCCACCATACCCCCCCCCCCCGACCCCGGGGAGGGCAGCGCTGTCAGATTGCTGGGGTTTGGCCGTGAGCACGTTCCTCTCAGCTCATCTGAACGTTTCTTAATTAAAGCCCACAGTTGATGTTTCTTTTGACCCGAGGAGGTTTGTAGTGACGGGCTGAGGAAGAAGAGGACGCTGTGGACAGATGAAGTCGCAGCACCACGACGATGAGACGCATGTGTCTGTATTTACATTTGAGTCATTTAGCCGACACGCTCATCTGCAGCGCTGAGGGCAAAGTCGCACTAAGCTTCAGTCAGCTGCAAACATGATCTCCCAGCACTGAGAGCGTGATGGCGATGATGACCTCATCACGTCAGAGAGACGAGGTGTGTTTGTAGTGGAGGTGATGATACTGGAGCAGACTGTGGAGCATAATGAGGTATTTTCAATTAATCTTTGCAGTCAGTGGAGGATAATTGGATCTCCGCCAACCGTGATAGCGGACCGACGGCAGGGGCGTCGTGCTCCGTGTTCGATGGGGGGCTGCGGCCCTTTGTGGTCCATTAGGAGAGTTGAGCAGTGAAGCGTGGAGGCTGGGGGGCTTTAATGATCAGGGCAGGACGGCGTTCCTCCTTCCTGTCCTCCTCCTCTCCCTTCAGCACTTGTCCTGCAGTTAACAACAATGAATCAGATGAACGAACACGAGTTCACTGTTCCTTCTGTATGTTCACATGGAGCCACCGACGGCTCACCGACGGCCCACCGACAGTCCCTATAACAGCCCACCGACGGCCCACCGACAGCCCACTGACAGTCTACTGACAGCCCACTGACAGTCCCTATAACAGCCCACCGACGGCCCACCGACAGCCCACCGACAGTCCCAATAACAGCCCACCGACAGTCCCAATAACAGCCCACTGACAGCCCACTGACAGTCCCAATAACAGTCCACTGACAGCCCACCGACAGTCCCAATAACAGCCCACCGACAGTCCCAATAACAGCCCACCGACAGTCCACTGACAGTCCACTGACAGTCCACTGACAGTCCACTGACAGCCCACCGACAGTCCCAATAACAGCCCACTGACAGCCCACTGACAGTCCACTGACAGTCCACTGACAGTCCACTGACAGCCCACCGACAGTCCCAATAACAGCCCACTGACAGTCCACTGACAGTCCACTGACAGCCCACTGACAGCCCACTGACAGTCCCAATAACAGTCCACTGACAGCCCACCGACAGTCCCAATAACAGCCCACCGACAGTCCACTGACAGTCCACTGACAGTCCACTGACAGTCCACTGACAGCCCACCGACAGTCCCAATAACAGCCCACTGACAGCCCACTGACAGTCCCAATAACAGCCCACTGACAGCCCACTGACAGCCCACTGACAGCCCACTGACAGTCCCTATAACAGCCCAGAATTTCTATTTTCTGGCTGAACTCTACCTGCTGTCGTTTCTCTGGTTTTATTGGTTTGTCTTTATTCTGGAGGAGACTTTACGTTTGAAAAATAAAATAACTGTTCACTGAGGTCGTCACTTGTGCCGATGAGCCGGTATGACCCCTTCAGACGGAGAACCTGGAGCCTCAAAGACCCCCCCAGCAGAGTTGTGGTTCTGGTTTCCCCTCTCCAGAGCTCAGCTCTTCCTCATACAGCTGCTTATGTAACGCTCCTTCTGATGTGTTATTTTTTGGAGTACTATTCTCTCATCACACGCCGCCCACTGAGCTGGAATACATCTCTGGAGCAGCGCTCCCAGTCAGCCTGTCTTTACTGGAGGGACACGACGCTCTAAAACCTGATTTAATAAGTTACAGCAGTGACCCGGTCCCCCCCGGTCCCCCCGGTCCCCCCGGTCCCCCTGGTCCCCCGGTCCCCCCGGTCCCCCCGGTCCCTTTCCTCCTGTGTCCGGTAGCTGTTTGGTCGTCCTTCAGGCTGTTTTGGTCCTGAGGGGTGAAGAGAGTGCTGAGCAGGCTCAGAACAACTCCAACACGTCTCTTGATCATTAACAGCAGGAGGAACGAGGAAGGAACGCCTCCACGTTTTACACACACGCAGCCTGACTGCTTCACTTTGACACGTTGGTAAAGTTCTGCGTTGAAGTGTTTCCTCTTCAGTCTTCGTCTAAACGCCTGTGAGTGGTTTAGATGAGGTGAAGCACCGAGCGGAGGATCCTCAGCACCCAGAGGGACCGGAGGTCAGAGCTTAATGTGCCACACGCGTGAACCGACCTGAAGCCCGAGCCTGAGACCAGGACCTGAACTGGGGCCAGAGTCCCCGTTTAAACTGAGACCTGACGACATCCGTGATTCAAATCCGCTTTTCTACTCTTGTATATAAAAAATATGTATATTATCTATATAAAATGATTGTTTATCAATGTAAACATTTCTTAATCTAAAATGGCAGACACATCCAGATAGAAAACACACTCAGGGCAGCGGCGCTGTGTGGAAGCCGTCTGCAGCTGAAGCGTCGGCGTTCCCGCTGGAGCGTGTTCATGTCAGGTGGCCTGGAAATAACTGAGCATGTGTAGCAGTGGCTGCTGGGAGTTTTCTCTCTTCCTCCCTCTCTTCTCGCTCCTCTTGGAGGCCCTTCATGTTTTACACCTTTCCTGCTCCAAAACACCTGAAATGATCAGCTCGTCATCCAGAAGCCTGAAAATCACTGGTGAGAATCAGTGTGTTAAAGGAGGAAACATGTAAAACATGGAGGACTGACAGGACTGACAGGACTGACAGGACTGACAGGACTGACAAGACTGACAAGACTGACAGGACTGACAGGACTGACCAGGACTGAGCAGGACTGACAGGACTGACAGGACTGAGCAGGACTGAGCAGGACTGACAGGACTGACAGGACTGAGCAGGACTGACAGGACTGACAGGACTGAGCAGGACTGAGCAGGACTGACAGGACTGACAGGACTGAGCAGGACTGAGCAGGACTGACAGGACTGACAGGACTGACCAGGACTGACAGGACTGACAGGACTGAGCAGGACTGAGCAGGACTGACAGGACTGACAGGACTGACCAGGACTGAGCAGGACTGACAGGACTGACAGGACTGAGCAGGACTGAGCAGGACTGACAGGACTGACAGGACTGAGCAGGACTGACAGGACTGACAGGACTGAGCAGGACTGAGCAGGACTGAGCAGGACTGACAGGACTGACCAGGACTGACAGGACTGACCAGGACTGACAGGACTGACCAGGACTGAGTAGGACTGACAGGACTGACAGGACTGACAGGACTGAGTAGGACTGACAGGACTGACAGGACTGACAGGACTGAGCAGGACTGACAGGACTGACCAGGACTGACCAGGACTGAGCAGGACTGACAGGACTGACAGGACTGACAAGACTGACAAGACTGACAAGACTGACAGGACTGACAGGACTGACCAGGACTGAGCAGGACTGACAGGACTGACAGGACTGAGCAGGACTGACAGGACTGACAGGACTGACAAGACTGACAAGACTGACAGGACTGACAGGACTGACCAGGACTGAGCAGGACTGACAGGACTGACAGGACTGACAGGACTGAGCAGGACTGACAGGACTGACAGGACTGAGCAGGACTGACAGGACTGAGCAGGACTGACAGGACTGACCAGGACTGACCAGGACTGAGCAGGACTGAGCAGGACTGACAGGACTGACAGGACTGACAGGACTGACAGGACTGACCAGGACTGACAGGACTGACCAGGACTGAGTAGGACTGACAGGACTGACAGGACTGACAGGACTGACAGGACTGACCAGGACTGACCAGGACTGACCAGGACTGAGCAGGACTGAGCAGGACTGACAGGACTGACAGGACTGACAGGACTGACCAGGACTGAGCAGGACTGAGCAGGACTGACAGGACTGACAGGACTGAGCAGGACTGACAGGACTGACAGGACTGACCAGGACTGACCAGGACTGAGCAGGACTGACAGGACTGACAGGACTGAGCAGGACTGACAGGACTTACCAGGACTGACCAGGACTGAGCAGGACTGAGCAGGACTGACCAGGACTGAGCAGGACTGACAGGACTGACCAGGACTGACCAGTCCGGGGATGCTGGGAGCCTTTCAGACAAACCTGCTGTGTCTCTGGTCTCTAAGTGGATCGCTGCTGTTTCCTTGGCGATGTTGGTGCTCAGTCTGTTGTGTTTGGTTTCCTTGAAGGTTTTCTGCTTTTGTGCTGTCTGTGATGATTAGAAGAAAGTCTGTAGACCCCCCCCCCCCCCCTCAGTCCTGACCACTCGTCCCGTAGCAGCAGGGTCAAACCTCACAGAGTTAACCGCCTCGAAACCTGCTGAATGTCAGTTTCACTGACGTATAGGGGCTCCGTCTCAAAGAGGAGGGAGGAGACGACGGATGGACCCCCCCCGTCCCCCCGTCCCCCCCCCCTATCCCCCCCCCGTCCCCCCCCCTCCTGCCACCAGCAGTCGTACACTTCTCTCCATTTGTATGCACAGCCTGATACCAGGTCGGGCTCTGTGTTTGTCTCTTTGTCCTTCTGTTGAGCTCTCAGAGATCTTTACTCTGCTCGCTGTCAAGAGACGGGGCTGAAAAATGATCCTGTCATAGTTCATAGCCCCCCCCCCACCCCCCCCACCACCCCCCCCCCCCCCCCACCCTCTCAGTTATTAGCTGTGTCCATCAAGCTTTCCACACCTGGAACGTTCAACGTTCAGGAGACATTTCCACAGCAGTTACACCACGTTTATGGAAAAATGGTTCTTCAGTATCAGACAGAAGGAACTGTCTGTCTGTCTGTCTGTTAACTTTTACATTTCAGTTGTCTGTTATTATGGTCTGTAGGTTGGTTTAGTTGGTCTGTAGGTTGGTTTAGCTGGTCTGTAGGTTGGTTTAGCTGGTCTGTTGGTTGGTTTAGCTGGTCTGTAGGTTGGTTTAGCTGGTCTGTAGGTTGGTTTAGTTGGTCTGTTGGTTGGTTTAGCTGGTCTGTAGGTTGGTTTAGTTGGTCTGTTGGTTGGTTTAGTTGGTCTGTAGGTTGGTTTAGCTGGTCCGTTGGTTGGTTTAGTTGGTCCGTTGGTTGGTTTAGCTGGTCTGTAGGTTGGTTTAGCTGGTCTGTTGGCTGGTTTAGCTGGTCTGTTGGTTGGTTTAGTTGGTCTGTAGGTTGGTTTAGCTGGTCTGTTGGTTGGTTTAGTTGGTCTGTAGGTTGGTTTAGTTGGTCTGTTGGTTGGTTTAGTTGGTCTGTAGGTTGGTTTAGCTGGTCTGTTGGTTGGTTTAGCTGGTCTGTTGGCTGGTTTAGTTGGTCTGTTGGTTGGTTTAGCTGGTCTGTAGGTTGGTTTAGCTGGTCTGTAGGTTGGTTTAGCTGGTCTGTTGGCTGGTTTAGTTGGTCTGTTGGCTGGTTTAGCTGGTCTGTAGGTTGGTTTAGCTGGTCTGTTGGTTGGTGTAGTTGGTCTGCAGGTTGGTTTAGTTGGTCTGTAGGTTGGTTTAGTTGGTCTGTAGGTTGGTTTAGTTGGTCTGTTGGTTGGTTTAGCTGGTCTGTTGGCTGGTTTAGCTGGTCTGTAGGTTGGTTTAGCTGGTCTGTTGGTTGGTGTAGTTGGTCTGCAGGTTGGTTTAGCTGGTCTGTTGGTTGGTTTAGCTGGTCTGTAGGTTGGTTTAGCTGGTCTGTAGGCTGGTTTAGCTGGTCTGTTGGTTGGTGTAGTTGGTCTGTAGGCTGGTTTAGCTGGTCTGTTGGTTGGTTTAGTTGGTCTGTAGGTTGGTTTAGCTGGTCTGTAGGCTGGTTTAGTTGGTCTGTAGGTTGGTTTAGTTGGTCTGTAGGTTGGTTTAGCTGGTCTGTAGGTTGGTTTAGTTGGTCTGTTGGCTGGTTTAGCTGGTCTGTAGGTTGGTTTAGTTGGTCTGTAGGTTGGTTTAGCTGGTCTGTTGGCTGGTTTAGTTGGTTTAGGAAAAGATGGTTTACCATCTAAATCATTTGGTTTGAAACCTGTTCAGTTGTCCAGACCTAAAGTCTTCACTCACATCCCTTAAACCCTGACGAGCAGACAGGTAACTGTTGTCAGTCTGTTGATCTATTGATCTATTGATCAGCCGACGATGGCTTCATGCTGCTGTATGATCGGTTACTTTATGTCAGTGATTGATTGGCTGTGTTCGTCCTGTCAGCCCTGTTAAAGTGAAACCCTTACTGTATTATATACATCACTGATGAGAAGACACCTGAACAGGGGGTCTGGTCTCCAGCCCGGGATGATCTACTCGCTCTCCCGTGGTTCCCGGCTCTGCCTCCTGTTGCCGTGGTAACCCTTCCTCTGTACACAGCGCGCTGCTGGTTGCATAATGTTTTTCAGCTGGTGCCGTTTGTGGCCCACAGAACAGCTGAATGGGCTCAGAGCCGCCCACGCTCCGCCAAAACAGAAAGACCTGGTTCCACCAGCAGAGACCAGCACAGCAGAGACCTCAGAGACTACAGAGACCAGAGACCAGAGAGACCAGCACAGCAGAGACCTCAGAGACTACGGAGACTAGAGACCAGAGAGACCAGGACAGCAGAGACTACAGAGACCAGAGAGATCAGGACAGCAGAGACCTCAGAGACTACAGAGACCAGAGACCAGAGAGATCAGGACAGCAGAGACCTCAGAGACCAGAGAGACCAGGACAGCAGAGACCTCAGAGACTACAGAGACTAGAGACCAGAGAGATCAGGACAGCAGAGACCTCAGAGACTACGGAGACCAGAGACCAGAGAGATCAGGACAGCAGAGACCTCAGAGACTACAGAGACTAGAGACCAGAGAGACCAGGACAGCAGAGACTACAGAGACCAGAGAGATCAGGACAGCAGAGACCTCAGAGACTACAGAGACCATAGAGACCAGCACAGCAGAGACCTCAGAGACTACAGAGACCATAGAGACCAGCACAGCAGAGACCTCAGAGACTACAGAGACTATAGAGACCAGCACAGCAGAGACCAGCACAGCAGAGACCTCAGAGACTACAGAGACCAGAGAGATCAGGACAGCAGAGACCTCAGAGACTACAGAGACCAGAGAGACCAGCACAGCAGAGACCTCAGAGACTACAGAGACCATAGAGACCAGCACAGCAGAGACCTCAGAGACTACAGAGACTATAGAGACCAGCACAGCAGAGACCAGCACAGCAGAGACCTCAGAGACTACAGAGACCAGAGAGACCAGCACAGCAGAGACCTCAGAGACTACAGAGACCATAGAGACCAGCACAGCAGAGACCTCAGAGACTACAGAGACTATAGAGACCAGGACAGCAGAGACCAGCACAGCAGAGACCTCAGAGACTACAGAGACCATAGAGACCAGGACAGCAGAGACCAGCACAGCAGAGACCTCAGAGACTACAGAGACCAGAGAGACTTATGGCGCTTTTCCATCACACAGTTTTAGCTCTACTCGACTCGACTTGGTTTGGTTGGTTTTCCATTACAGTAGCGTACCGGCTCAAAGTGGGGGGGTCGTCATAGCAAGGCGGCCTGAAACTCCAGTGGCGTAATTTGTATGGGGAGCAAACACAAACACAACTGAGGACGTGGAGCGTTTGGTTTGCGTGAAGCCGTTCACCTCGTTCGGCGGGTTTGATTCTTGTGAACCAGTCACAGTGTCCTTTAACCACCTCGCCTCCGGTTCACCGGACTTTGGTCTTCAGATGTTTCTGATTAATTGTTTGGTTGATAAATTGTCAGAAAATAGTGAAAATGTCTGTAACAGCCTCCTAAAGCGCACGTGGCTCCTTAGAGATGTTAAATTTACAGTAATGGACAACGAGAAAAGCTGCTGATTGATGTTCTGTCGATCGCCTCATCGATTAATCGCAGTAACTCGGTTCTGAGAGGATTGAAGCTCTCAGGCTGCTGCTTCAGGGTGGGGGCTCTTCCAGTTGATTCCTTTGTCAGCAGTGTGTGGTTTCTGTTCTGGTTTTTATCTGCTCTGTCAGCCCAGCCAGATGCAGGGGAAGTGCTCACAGGAGGCCTGGGGACTTCTCTCACCCCCCCGGCCGGGTTTCTCTCACCTGTTTACTGAGTGTGAGAGACAAACAGTCTGCAGAGCTGCTGTCCAGAGGAAATCCACAGCGAATGTCAGACCCTCAGGAAGTCTTAGACATCGGCACCTTTGTGCTCCTGATGTCGGCTCGCTTCCACTTCTCCATATGTTTACACGTTACGACATCGACCTGTCAAACACAGCGCTGAGTGTGAACAGCTGCATCAGAGGAACCATCAGTGTTAGTCACCACACAAAGAGCTCAGCTCAGGGACTTTAGCATTCAAATACTGTTTGTTCACATATTGGGACAGTCCACAGTCCACAGGAACAGGAAGAGTCCACAGTCCACAGTCCACAGTCCACAGGGGCCGGGACAGTCCACAGTCCACAGTCCACAGGGACCGGGACAGTCCACAGTCCACAGGAACAGGAACGCCACATCTCACGCTCCTGCTTTTGTATCTAGAGCCAAACTGTTTGAGTTTCATCTCCCTAAAATGTTCATCTGTGGTGTGAAAAGCTGAATGTGGTGTTCTCAGGATGGTTGTAACGTCTGGCAGTCCTGTCTGAAGCTCAGCAGACCCATAAGAGCTGCTGGTGGCAGCAGTTCTCCAGGAGTCTTTGATGAGCCTGAAGCACTGAGTGAAGGTGGGTCAGCTAATACACCTGCTGGCCTACAGGATATATGAGGAGTGTTCCTACTGTACGTTCACAGCTTTGGAGACACATGAAAACCCCAAAGCTTCACTTGGTTTCATCCCAACATGAGCGCTTCCTTTATATTTATCTGATAAGGACAGAGCAGGGTAATAAACATCAGTATGAGGAACGATGTGAACATGCTGGAACGAGCGTGAGCGGCTGTCTGAGCGCAGGAGGAACCTGTGGTGCCGCAGAACTTCCTCTTGTACCTGTGTGTGTGTGTAATTTGACCCCTGATGGGATTTTAGTTTTCCGTGTTCCTGTTGTTTGATGAGCGTGTTGCAGTGATGCGGTCTGTCCGTCTGTAGGTGATGTAGAGGAGGGGTCAGCAGGTCCGGGATACCACAGTCCTGTAGATCCAGCAGAGACCAGACGGCAGCTAGCAGGGCTGCTAACCGCTCTGAGAGCCGCCGGCCTCTGTACCTGGGGGGAGCTCCAAGAAGACGGCTGCTTTATAGAACAGGAACAAGAACAGCGTGTGTGTGTGTGTGTGTGGTCATGATACACATCGCATCATACTCCCACCACGGCAGCCTCGGTGTGAGAGGCTGTAATGTATAGATGGATTATGGCAGGATTGAGGCTAAAGACTAGAGGGGGGGGGATCATACTTCATGTTCAGCTTTGATTTCTGCCTTCGAGTATCAGGAAATACAGAGATCAGGAAGTCAGGTGTGCAGCAGGTCTAGGCAGGTGTGTGTGTGTGTGTGTGTGTGTGTGTGTGTGTGTGTGTGTGTGTGTGTGTGTGTGTCAGCTGTGCCAGACACTCTGCCTCCTCGATGCAGCTTCACACTGAGCTTGTTATCACTGAGGTTCCCCGAGTCTGAATGTGTCACAGCTAAATAAAGACGGGTGTTAATCACATGGTGTTCATCAGAGAGCTGGATGCTGATGGTGGTGATGGTGATGGTGATGATGATGGTGGTGGTGGTGATGATGATGGTGGTGGTGGTGATGATGATGGTGGTGATGGTGGTGATGGTGGTGATGGTGGTGATGGTGATGGTGGTGATGGTGGTGATGGTGATGGTGGTGATGGTGATGATGGTGGTGGTGATGATGATGGTGGTGATGGTGATGATGTTGCTGGTGGGTTTCCACACTCAGCTCACTGTGGATCACTGGACTCTTTGGCTTTGCTGCTGTTCCTGAAGCAATATTTCCATTTAGGGGCGTCAGTGTTCAGTCAAATCATCAATCGACGCTCACCAAGCACCAGACGAGGGTCCACTTTCCCTTTGGTGCTAAATCTGCTGACTGGCAGCTCAGTGTTTGTACAAAGATAATCTGGAGTCCCATCAGGCTGATGGACATTATTTGACAGTAAATAGTGTAATAAATAGTGTAATAAACGGTGTAATAAATAGTGTAATAAACGGTGTAATAAATAGTGATAAAAGAGGACAAGGAGAAAGCTCTGGCCTCCTCTGAAACTTTCCATTCAGCCTTATCTCTCTCACTCAGCTGATCGCACTGACTGGTGGACTGTTGATCTACCCGACCTGTCGCTGAGAGGGAGTTAGTCAGTGGCCCCAGGAGAGAGTCCAGTTTATCATTAGCTACCTTTTACTGTTACCTCCAGATGCCATAATCAGCGTTACCCGGTGCAGTCAGCACAGTGTGGGGGTGTCGGGGTAGTTAGATAAGCCTCTGCACCACAGGGATCATCAGTTCCTCTCTGTACGAAGCTCCTGAGGGAGGAAGAGGAGCTGTTTGTGCCTCCTGTTGGGTCTGTCCTCAGCTGGCGGTGACAGTCAGTGGTGGGATGGAGGAGGATTAACGGCCCGGTCCGGGTCCGTCCAGCCTGTCCGACTGAGGTTTGTGTGTCTGCGGTCGGCCAAAGATCACGCGTGAGGGACGACGCTCCACTCTGTGACATCACTGAGAATCAGTTTGTGTCATTCAACAGAGTGAGACCTCGTGGTTCTTCCAGTCCGACTTCAGGTTGAGTTTAAAGTGAACCCCAGAAAGACCAGAGTTTAGAACCAGAGCTCTTCTCTTTAGCTTTAGTGTCAGATACATGTCGGGCCATAATATTCTGACGTAATCATTATTTGGCTTCAGCTGTGCCTGACATCTCCTGCACTCAGCAGCTGCTGCTGATCAGTGTGGGTGACGTTAGTCTTGGTCTGAGTGCTGAAGCTCTCTAACAGGCCTCAGGCGGGGGTTTTCTGTACTCTGACGGGGAGCAGGTCTGTTTTTCCTTTGAACCCTGTGTGCAGTCAGCAGGCAGCTCTGTGTACAGTAAACCAGGGATATCGGGGGGGGGGGGGCATGCAGCAGCACCTCTGTGAGCTGCATCAGTGTCTTTCCACAGAGCACTGTTGGCTAACGTGTCTGTCACACCCAGCCAGCTCCTCCCCGCCCTCCCCCTCCTGCTTTAGAGAAACAAGTAGGCCAAAAGTGGGAAGCCTTGTCTGTGGTTTAAGCACAACAAAGGGAGCCGAGCAACTTGATCCCGCAGACGATCTGGGCTCTGAAAAGCTGCCTCCCTGCCTCTGTTTGTCAGTGATTCCCAGGAAGGCTTTGCTCCTCTGCCTCCTCATTATTTCTGCTCCGTCTTTGTGCTTATTCAGCAGCATCCGTGCTGTCGGTGCTCTCCCTCAGCATCCCTGGAGGATGACAGGGATTTCCCAGCTAGTACGCGCCTGGACGTAAACATAGAGTAAGGAGTCCGGGGCAGAGGAGAATCTGTCTGACTGTTAGCTGAGCTCTCACAGGGAGAAACTCTAGCAGGGAAAGAGGGTTTTCAGTTTCCCCCCACCGCCTCACTGTGTGTGTGTGTGTGTGTGTGTGTTACTCACATGTGAGCTGGTTCACGGCGACGCTGATGCCAACAAATGATGAGCAGATGTAAATGGAGCTGTTTTCCCTCACAGACGGCAGCACCTGGGTGTTAAGTGCCATCAGAAGCACTAAAGTATCTGCCTCTGTACACCTGTCTTACCTGCCCATGAGCTGCAACAAGCCAACTAAAGCAGAGGGCGTGTACGGGGGGCGGGGGGGCGCTGAGGCTTCACTGGCCTGTTTATCTCTCAGGCAGCATGAGAGCACGTAAAGATGCCGCACAGAATATTTTCTAGTGTCTGTGGTGAAAGTTTGGGTCAGACTGACTAACTGAGCAGACCGCTCTGACTGGACCGGTGAGAAGCAGTAACATCTGCAGGACGTCTGAAAAGGTGCACAGACGGTGTAGAATCAGGACCGGAAATCCTCCTCGGCCCGCAGCCTCGCAGGCTTTTCCTCTGCCTGAGCTGCCAGCAGAGGAGAGCGTGATGAGCCGAAGGACTCCGAGCAGCTTCCTGTTTGTTCCTGCTGCTGTTTCGGTTCATCGGCTGTGTTTCCTCCTTTTCCAGTTTTAGTGGTGAGCACATGGAGCTGCACCTGTGCAAACTACACAACACCCTTAGAATGTGTGTGACCTTTAAAGGGACGGTCCGTAGTGTCTGCAGTGTGGTCGTCTGGGGTCCTTCTCCATAGTCAGTGTGTTATCTGCAGTGTACTGCTGTGGAAAAAAGGCCCGCCTAAAGAATCACCAGTTGAAGTACATGTGATGGACAGTGAGGACAGACAGACGGGGATCTGAAGCCCTTATATCGCTCTCTTCAAAGCCTCCATTGACAAAAACATCATTTTACCCAGCAGAACATGGGAGTATCAGTTTTTATCCATGGAATCAGGTCTCTTTGAGGAGGGTGAAAAGAAGGAATCAGAAACACATTTTACATTACAAGCAATTTGCATCGATATAATGGTGAAAAATAAAAATGTAAAATATAATTGAGAGAAAACTTCAGTTCCCTGTCGGTGCTCTGTGTTTGAGGAAGTTTAGTAGGCAGAGTTCAGTGTGTGTGTGTGTGTGTGTGTGTGTGTTTGTGTGTGTGTGTGTGTGTCATATCACACGTACTCAGTGTGAACAGCAGCCGTCTACTCTCCTTTGTCAGGAACAGATCAGATCCTGATGTTTCCGTCCCCTCTGTGTACATGGGGGAGGCCTGACTGGAGGGGGAGGGCTGACTGGAGGGGGAGGCCTGACTGGAGGGGGAGGCCTGACTGCAGGGGGAGGGCTGACTGCAGGGGGAGGGCTGACTGCAGGCGGAGGCCTGACTGCAGGGGGAGGCCTGACTGGAGGGGGAGGGCTGACTGCAGGGGGAGGGCTGACTGCAGGGGGAGGGTGTGGGGGTTGTTGGTGACCACAGCGGGGTCTGAATGGGGGTGGAGGTGTCATTAGCATGAGAAAGCCCTCCTCCTCAGTGTCTTCCTTAAAGAGACATCGTCACCGTCAGCACAGTTCAGGCCTCCTCACTTGGATGTGAGTGGTTGTGATCTCAGTCGTGTGAAACACTTGTTTCTCCAGGTAGAAGTGCTAGAAGGTGATTTATTCTTCTTTGGAGCCTGTTTTTGTCATCCATGCTGTTATATAGGAGCTCCATGGGGTCACTACCCAGTCAGCTGGTAGCATTTATTACTTATCAGTGATTAGTTTCTCAGTCAGTCCATCGTTTAGTCTATAAAACGTCTAACAGCTCTAAGAACTCAGTCATGGCTTTTAAATCCTGTTTTAGTAGCTGGAACCAGAAGAATGACTAACGACGGCTTTATTATCAGAACAGCGGTCAGGTCTTGGCTGGCAGGACTAAAGCAGCTCGCAGTCTGATTCAGACGACTTTCTTCATGTGTAGCTCTCCCCGTGCACACACCTGTACACACAACAGGCCCCCCCTAACTAATGATCAAGTCAAGGACGACATATTAAGGACAAGAGGCGGTAGGAGGGACAGGTTACAACAAGGACCATTAAAGTACCTCCGAACAGGAAGATAAGAGCAACAATAAGCAGCACTAAATAATAAGACCGTAAAATGAGTCGCTATAAACGGTGAAGCTGGAGTTCAGCAGACGGGATAAAGGACAGTCCTCTGATGGGCCCCCACACTTTATGACATCTGCCTGAAGATCAACAAATGTGATCTGGTTGGTTTTTCCTTCTGCCTCATTCCAGTAATCCTGGAGCTCAGATCAGAATTCAGTTTGAGGGAACAGTGCGATCAGAGCTGGACTCTCACAGAGACGTCAGCTCTGGTTAACTGTTACATGCAAATTAGCGCCGTTAAGCATCTCGACAGTTGTGACTTTTCAGGAAACAGATGATGTCACGTGAGCTGCTGCTGTACAGTCCAGAGACGGTGGGGAGGCACCGCTGTGGAGCGGCTTTAGGCCGTAACGGGCCCAGCTCACTCATAAATGATTTAATATCGGGCACAGATCCGTTTACACCGGGATCAGAACTGGGCCAGTTTGGCGTCTCCTCATCATTCTACTCTACTTAAACTAAACGGGCTCCAGAGATGTCTAAATGTAGCTGAGTGGATGTGATGGGATGGATGTGACTACTTTAGATCTGGGTCTGAACAGGGGCAAGAGGACCAGACTGGTCAGGTCTGATCTGGGTCTGATCTGGGTCTGATCTGGGTCTGATCTGGGTGAAAGGAGCAGCAGAACAGGACAAAGTCAGACCTGAGTCAGAACAGCTCTGAACCCCCCAGAGTTCAGGTCCTGTCCTTGGTCTGGATCAGACGCCCTGGGGGGGGTCAGGCGTCGGCTAAGCAGAGGAAACTTTTCCCAGATTTCTTCCTCTCTGCTGTAAATGTGGTTTGAGATCTGAAGCAGGAGACGGCATGTGGCCCTCTCTGTGTCTCGTTTTCTCTCACCCCCCCCCCTTGTTCTCTTCCTCCCTCCGTGGGTGTTCGGTACACTCGGTGCGTCATGGCTGCCAGGGCCACGAGGAGGCACAATCGGCGGGGGCGTCAACAGCCCTCAGCCAAGTGTCCTCACTTCCCCGAGAGGTTTTTCTGGCAGAGTTTTGGTTGAGTGACAGTGGAGTCGCTGTTATCCAATCAGAGAGCGGCAACAGCAACAATGCTGCATGGCAACAGGATGGTGGAATCTCCATAACAACCGTGTGTCCTTCACACGTGGAGTCATGTGGGCCGTCTGGACAGGAGAGACGTTAGCAGGGTGACGGCACCTGGACAGGTGACTCAGGAGCTCGTACGGCTGATCTGATTGGGTCCCGGTTTGGATCTGAATACGTCCTGGAGTCTCTGTTATTTTTAGTTTTAATGGCGGCTGCATGTGACTCACCTGTTTTACTGTACAGGTGAGCGGTAGTGAACCCTGTGAGCGTCTGTTATCCACGTCTGTAGTGTGTCCTCACCATGTGGACGAGTGTTAGTCCTGTTTGTTACACAGAGACTTTAATCCCAATGAGACCGTCTGATTAAGTAAAGGTCAGATAAAGGAATAGTTCACCATTTTGGGAAATACACTTATTCTCTTTCTTTCTGTAAGTGAGTCGATAAATCTGTATACCGTTAGCTTAGCTTAGCATAAAGCCTGGTGCTAAAGGAAGCTGCTGTCCTGGCTCTTTCCCTCTGTTGGACAGATGAACCAAACGAGAAGTGAGGTGTTAATCGGTGAGCTCTGGAGGTGTTTGGTTCTCAGTGGTGATGGTTTATCTGACACGTCTTCCTCTCTCCTGCAGCGGTCAGTTCGCCGTGGTCCGGCGGTGTCGGCACAGGAGCACGGCTGTGGAGTACGCCGCCAAGTCCATCAAGAAGCGTCGCAGCAAGTCGAGTCGACGGGGGGTGACGAGAGAAGACATCGAGCGCGAGGTGAACATCCTGAAGGAGATCCAGCACCCCAACATCATCACGCTCCATGAGGTCTTTGAAAACAAGGCGGAGGTCATCCTGATCCTGGAGCTGTGAGTCTCTTCTTCTTCTCTTCTCATTAAAGCCGTCACAGAGTGGGCAGGTTTCATCACAGGGACCTCAGGGACCTCAGGGATCAGGGTCTGAATGAAGCTCAGGGACATTATTTTACCCCCCAAACAGCCCAGCTGGGGGGCTACAGGAACTTTGAGGGAGGGGTAAAAATCAACATGTCATCACCCCCGTCCTGTGTGACGGCTGCCCTCTGCCTCTTTCTTCTCATGTCCTTGATATTTTTTGCGCTCTGGACATTTCTTGGCGTCTGTTTCAGTGTGTAACAGCACAACGGTGTCAGGACTCGATAAGAACGTAGTGGGGTGACTAGCTTGCTGGTAAAGTGCCCATCAGGGAGGTGTTTCTCTTTCAGTAAGTCAAATGATCCTCCAGTGATTTACTGCTTCACCTCCATAAAGCTGACAGACTGACGAGCGCCACATAAAAAGAGGCAGATGCTGTTTGCACCCAGTATATTATTGATCCAATGTACCTGCCTTTTAGATTTGTATTTAACTTATTGTTTTAACCCAGACCATCATCCTCTCCTAAACCTAACCAACCTGCATAAAAGAAAACTGAAATATACGAACATATACATAAACAAAGTTTGCAAATTCATTAATGTTATTTACTGATTTAAATCTGCTGCCCCGGCTGAAACACTCACCCTCATAGGTCTGTATAGCACTTTGTCTGAACACTGTGACTGGACCGGGGGTCAGTAGTGTAATCCCCTAGATCCCCCGAACCTCTAAAAGGCTTCCCATGATTCATCTTTTCATCAGATCTTCCTTCCCGTCTGTCACAGACACCGACGGGTTGACTGATGCTCCTGGAGGCTAAAACTGGTGGAAATCTAAACCCTCACGGATCCAAACAGTAACTCAGGCTCTGACCTGCTCCAGTTAGACCAGTTAGACCAGTTAGAGCACTTAGAGCACTTAGAGCAGCTCATGTGAAACTCCAAATGCTGGAGGTTAATTTCTGTTGACATGTCAGGTATCCAGCTGGCACACCCACACACACACACACACACAGAGACACACACCCACACACACACACACACACCCCCACACACACACACACACACCCCCACACACACACACACGCACACACACACACCCACACACACACACACACGTGTTGGGTTAGCAGGTCAGGGCTGAGGGAGATGTGGCCGGACAGCATTCCTGATCACTGAGCTCTGAGAGGGAAATAACGAGCAGAAACATCCAGACCTGCAGCCCAGCGCCTGTCAGGGGTAATAAATAACCAGAGAGGACCGAGTCTGGTCAGGAACTCGTCCTCGGCTCGTCTCCACGTCTCCTGCCCCAATTTAACGCTCCAGAACAAAGATTAACAGCGAACAGCGAGAGGATCTGAGGGGGGTGAAGGTGTTTTAATGATGACGTTACAGACAGAATGATCCAGAATGGCTCACACCTGTGAGTTCACCCTGAAAGCTGCTGCTCAGGTGCACAGTGAGGTTCACATCTACAGAGCCCAGCGTGAGCAGTAAAGATAACTAGTATAACTAGTATAACTAGTCCAGCTGAAGGCTCAGTGTCTTTAGAAAACTGAGCTCACAGATTCAGACCAGCGGTCCAGTGTGCCAACCTGCAGACGCTTCCTGCTGTCAGCACTGTTCCTTTGGGCAGGTGTGAACAGGTGTGAACAGGTGAACAGGTGTGAACAGGTGTGAACATTCTAACAGGTGTGAACACGCTAACACAGAGGCCCTTCAGACGAGGTGGTCTGCGTCGGGTCCCAAACAGACTCTGGAGACAAAGCAGTAGCAGGCAGAGTGAAGGTGAGGTCCGTGTGCCCCCCCCCAGACGCAGACGCAGGGTTTGAACGTGGTTTGTGGTGATGCATTTGGGTTCGCTTGGATTTTTGCCTTTTGTCAGTGAGTAAAGAAAGTGAACCCAGGGGAAAACTCATCCACTGATTCAGAGCTGAGCAAAGGAGCTGTGGGTGTGAGGATGCCTTTAGACGTTGACCCCCCCACCCTGCTGTCCTGTCTGGCTCCACCCAGCAGCTCCTCAGCAGAGCCTGGAGCTCTGCTCTGTTTAATCGCGCCAAGTTACATTTAAGTAAAGACTTTTGTGTAATTAAGCTGTTTCAGGACTCCCTGAGCTGTTTTGGCCTGAATAAATGGTTCGTTCCCCTGGGGGGGGGCAGGGAAACGTATTTAAGCCTCCTAAAAAAGGACCAGCTGAAACAAATTTAAGTGTACGCTGTATTTTGAACATTTTCACTGCTTTACCTCGCTGTCAGACAGCTTTCTGATGGGAACTGAAGCCGTTACATCCATCCGTGTTCTCTTCAAAGCCGCCAGACTCCATTCAAAAAATTAGTCATTTTACATGCAGGAGTTGTTGCTGCCGCTGTGGAACAACAAGCTTCATGTCGATGCTACAAATATTTGGCTTCATGTTGTCGTCCTTCGTCCTCCACATCCTCCCCTCGGCCCCAGAGGGGCTGTTGGTGAGGGGGTCGGGGGTGGAGGCGTGCGGTTGGGCGGAGGAGGTCCCAGCTGGTCTGTTTCCCCCCTGAGGAGACCAGTTGTGTGTATTTGTAGTTTTTTAGGGAAATATTTTTAGTAGAACTAGAAAACAGAATTACATTTTATTTAATACAAGACAACCGTGGTGGGATAAGACACTGCAGTATTGTGTCCATAGAGTTCTTCAGCTAATGAATCCAGAATCGCTCTGACTGATCATTTCTCTCACTGTGCCGGTTTATTAAATGACCTTCAGTTCGCTGGGTCACGTTAACGTTAACTTCAGGATTAAAAGCTGATTTGATGAGAAAAGAAGTGATGAAGTTCTGACCCCCCACAGAAGAGACGTAGGCTGGACATGGAGGGCGGCTCAGTGCTGATCAGCGGTCGGTAGATGTTCCACTCTGAGGTGAAGGCGCTCACTGGAGCGGGCGGCTTGTTTCCAGGACTTAAACTGGTTAAATGTGCTCCAGCATGTGAGGGATGATGAGATTAGATCAGATCAGCTCTGTTAATCTGGGATCCTGACAGATCTCTCGGTTTAATCCCGTCCCTCTCTCTGTCCTCGTCCAGCGTGGCGGGCGGCGAACTCTTCGACTTCCTGGCAGAGAAGGAGTCTCTGAGCGAGGAGGAGGCCACTCAGTTCCTCAAGCAGATCCTGGACGGGGTCTCCTACCTGCACTCCAAGCAGATCGCCCACTTCGACCTCAAGGTGCGCGCACACACACACACACACACACACACACACACACACACACACACACACACACACACATCATCTACTACTGTACTGTACTTTAACCTCACTGCTCGACATACTGCTGTACGACTGGACTGTATACTGTCCACTCTACTGTAGTAGCTTACAGCCTTCATCAGGGAGGAAGACCTTCATCAGGGAGGAAGACCTTCATCAGGGAGGAAGACCCTCATCAGAGGGGAAGACCTTCATCAGAAGGGGAAGACCTTCATCAGGGAGGAAGACCTTCATCAGAGGGGAAGACCTTCATCAGCGGAGAAGACCTTCATCAGGGAGGAAGACCCTCATCAGGGAGGAAGACCTTCATCAGAAGTGGAAGACCTTCATCAGGGAGGAAGACCCTCATCAGGGAGGAAGACCCTCATCAGCGGAGAAGACCTTCATCAGGGAGGAAGACCTTCATCAGGGAGGAAGACCCTCATCAGGGAGGAAGACCCTCATCAGGGGGGAAGACCTTCATCAGAGGGGAAGACCTTCATCAGAAGGGGAAGACCTTCATCAGGGAGGAAGACCTTCATCAGAGGGGAAGACCTTCATCAGGGAGGAAGACCTTCATCAGGGAGGAAGACCCTCATCAGGGAGGAAGACCTTCATCAGAGGGGAAGACCTTCATCAGAAGGGGAAGACCTTCATCAGAGGGGAAGACCTTCATCAGAAGGGGAAGACCTTCATCAGAAGGGGAAGACCCTCATCAGGGGGGAAGACCTTCATCAGAAGGGGAAGACCTTCATCAGAGGGGAAGACCTTCATCAGAAGGGGAAGACCTTCATCAGAGGGGAAGACCTTCATCAGAAGGGGAAGACCTTCATCAGGGGGGAAGACCTTCATCAGAGGGGAAGACCTTCATCAGGGAGGAAGACCTTCATCAGGGAGGAAGACCCTCATCAGGGAGGAAGACCTTCATCAGAGGGGAAGACCTTCATCAGAAGGGGAAGACCTTCATCAGGGAGGAAGACCTTCATCAGAGGGGAAGACCTTCATCAGCGGAGAAGACCTTCATCAGGGAGGAAGACCCTCATCAGGGAGGAAGACCTTCATCAGAAGTGGAAGACCTTCATCAGGGAGGAAGACCCTCATCAGGGAGGAAGACCCTCATCAGCGGAGAAGACCTTCATCAGGGAGGAAGACCTTCATCAGGGAGGAAGACCTTCATCAGGGAGGAAGACCCTCATCAGAGGGGAAGACCTTCATCAGAAGGGGAAGACCTTCATCAGGGAGGAAGACCTTCATCAGAGGGGAAGACCTTCATCAGCGGAGAAGACCTTCATCAGGGAGGAAGACCCTCATCAGGGAGGAAGACCTTCATCAGAAGTGGAAGACCTTCATCAGGGAGGAAGACCCTCATCAGGGAGGAAGACCCTCATCAGCGGAGAAGACCTTCATCAGGGAGGAAGACCTTCATCAGGGAGGAAGACCCTCATCAGGGAGGAAGACCCTCATCAGGGGGGAAGACCTTCATCAGAGGGGAAGACCTTCATCAGAAGGGGAAGACCTTCATCAGGGAGGAAGACCTTCATCAGAGGGGAAGACCTTCATCAGGGAGGAAGACCTTCATCAGGGAGGAAGACCCTCATCAGGGAGGAAGACCTTCATCAGAGGGGAAGACCTTCATCAGAGGGGAAGACCTTCATCAGAAGGGGAAGACCTTCATCAGAAGGGGAAGACCCTCATCAGGGGGGAAGACCTTCATCAGAAGGGGAAGACCTTCATCAGAGGGGAAGACCTTCATCAGAAGGGGAAGACCTTCATCAGAGGGGAAGACCTTCATCAGAAGGGGAAGACCTTCATCAGGGGGGAAGACCTTCATCAGAGGGGAAGACCTTCATCAGGGAGGAAGACCTTCATCAGGGAGGAAGACCCTCATCAGGGAGGAAGACCTTCATCAGAGGGGAAGACCTTCATCAGAAGGGGAAGACCTTCATCAGGGAGGAAGACCTTCATCAGAGGGGAAGACCTTCATCAGCGGAGAAGACCTTCATCAGGGAGGAAGACCCTCATCAGGGAGGAAGACCTTCATCAGAAGTGGAAGACCTTCATCAGGGAGGAAGACCCTCATCAGGGAGGAAGACCCTCATCAGCGGAGAAGACCTTCATCAGGGAGGAAGACCTTCATCAGGGAGGAAGACCCTCATCAGGGAGGAAGACCCTCATCAGGGGGGAAGACCTTCATCAGAGGGGAAGACCTTCATCAGAAGGGGAAGACCTTCATCAGGGAGGAAGACCTTCATCAGAGGGGAAGACCTTCATCAGGGAGGAAGACCTTCATCAGGGAGGAAGACCCTCATCAGGGAGGAAGACCTTCATCAGAGGGGAAGACCTTCATCAGAAGGGGAAGACCTTCATCAGAGGGGAAGACCTTCATCAGAAGGGGAAGACCTTCATCAGAAGGGGAAGACCCTCATCAGGGGGGAAGACCTTCATCAGAGGGGAAGACCTTCATCAGAAGGGGAAGACCTTCATCAGAAGGGGAAGACCTTCATCAGAGGGGAAGACCTTCATCAGAAGGGGAAGACCTTCATCAGAGGGGAAGACCTTCATCAGAGGGGGAAGACCTTCATCAGGGGGGAAGACCTTCATCAGAGGGGAAGACCTTCATCAGGGAGGAAGACCTTCATCAGGGAGGAAGACCCTCATCAGGGAGGAAGACCTTCATCAGAGGGGAAGACCTTCATCAGAAGGGGAAGACCTTCATCAGAAGGGGAAGACCTTCATCAGAAGGGGAAGACCCTCATCAGGGGGGGAAGACCTTCATCAGAGGGGAAGACCTTCATCAGAGGGGAAGACCCTCATCAGGGAGGAAGACCCTCATCAGGGAGGAAGACCCTCATCAGTTCTGGGACCATTGTGAGGCTTGTTGGAGGTCGTGTGATGTCCCAGTTGGGTATCTTCCTCCTCTCAGAGGTCACAGTGAAATGGCGTCCTGCCCCCCCGGGGGCTCCCCCATCCTGGACCCTGGTCACAGCAGGACTGGACCAACATGTTTTGGAATGGTGTCTCTGTTTCTACAGGCTAATTAGCATGCCTAACGACGCCCTGCTAACGGCTCGCTGTAGTCCTGGACTGAGTGTGGAGCTCCTGAGGGAAGACGAGTCCAGGTCAGAGCGTGCAGGGTCATCACGCGGCCTTTAGGTCGCAGGCCTCTGGACGGTCATGTGATCAGAGCTGTTGTATGATAACACCTGCTCTCTTCTCCTCTGTCAGATTTAGTTTCTACTGATATTGATTGGTATATTTGAATATATCAGAAGGTCGGTGGTTCAGTTTCCAGCTCCTTCAGTCTGCATGTTGTTTCCTTTCTTAATGTAAAGGAGACACGCAGCCATCAGCAGTAAGAGGCCTTCATGTAAATGTTCCTCTGAGCCCTTTAAACTGCCTTTAACTCAGGAGATCGTTTCCTTTATTGAGCTCAATCAGGCACACGGAGACGCTGATATCACCAATCAATGAGGTTATTATTTAATGATGGCAGGCAGGCCGATGACGTCCGGCTCATTTGAGCTGATTTAAAGTCAGCTGCTCTGAAAATGGAAAACAGGAGAGAGGCCTTTGATTGTTGGACTCCATCATTATATCTGAGTTCTTGTTACTGATTACTTGTTTATGGGACGACCAGCAGGGCTTCACTTCCCTCAGCTGAGGATTTAAACTGCTGGAGGAGGACGGTTGGAGGAAGACGGTTGGAGGAGGACGGTTGGAGGAGGACGGTTGGAGGAGGACGGTTGGAGGAGGACGGTTGGAGGAGGACGGTTGGAGGAGGACGGTTGGAGGAGGACGGCTGCAGGAGGACGGCTCTGTCTGAAGGAGACCTCCTCAGGAACATCCACCTGCTGCTGTTGGACTCTTCTCAAAGCGTCTTTGCCTCCTCTCCTCTACGTCACCTCCTCTCCTCTACGTCACCTCCTCCCTGGTCACTCATGCTTTGCATGGATTTCCATGCTGCTGACCCTCCGCCCTCACACTTCCTGTTCACCCTCACCGTCTCCCACGTTTGGCCTCAAACGTCTCTGTGAGCGTCCCAGCGACACACAAACGCTCATTAAAGACTCTGGTCCTCTGTCTGCCCTCACCCGCCCCCCCTGTCCCTCCCCCACCCGTCTGACTGTCCCTGTCTGTGTCTCTGCAGCCGGAGAACATCATGCTGCTGAACCGCTCGGTGCCTCACCCTCGCATCAAGGTCATCGACTTCGGCCTGGCACACAAGATGGATTTTGGCAACGATTTTAAAAACATCTTTGGAACACCAGAATTTGTAGGTCAGTATCTACACACACACTACACACACACACTACACACTACACACACTACACACACACACACACACACACACACTACACACTACACACACACACTACACACTACACACACACACTACACACTACACACACTACACACACACACTACACACTACACACACTACACACACACACACACACACACACACACACTCACACTACAAACACACTACACACTACACACACTACACACACACACTACACACTACACACACTACACACACACACACACACACACACACACACTACACACTACACACACACACTACACACTACACACACTACACACACACACACACACACACACACACACTACACACACACACTACACACTACACACACTACACACACACACTACACACTACACACACTACACACACACACACACACACACACACACACACTACACACTACACACACACACTACAAACACACTACACACTACACACACACACACACACACACTACACACTACACACACACACTACAAACACACTACACACTACACACACACACACACACACACTACACACACACTA
>NC_092018.1:502086-519586 GCF_042242105.1 Pempheris klunzingeri | reverse complement strand
TGTCTGTGTCTGTGTCTGTGTGTCTGTGTGTCTGTGTCTGTGTCTGTGTCTGTGTCTGTGTCTGTGTCTGTGTCTGTGTCTGTGTCTGTGTCTGTGTCTGTGTCTGCGTCTGTGTGTGTGTGTGTCTCCAGGACGGACACACAGCCCTCCACCTGGCTGTACGGAGGTGTCAGGTCGAAGTGGTCCGCTGCCTCCTCAGACACCAGTGCAACCTGGACCAGCAGGATCGCCATGGCAACACGCCACTGCACATCGCCTGTAAGGACGGGAACCTGCCCATCGTCACGGCGATCTGCAGCGCCAAGGCCGTCCTGGACCTCCCCAACAAGGTGAGGGGGAGTCACCAATACGTTACTGCAGCTGTTTCCACTTTCTGCTGGGAGAACGTCTGATCAGACGGATCCACCCCCCCACCCAGCTCACCCTGTCCACCCCCCCACCCAGCTCACCCTCTCCACCCCCCCACCCAGCTCACCCTGTCCACCCCCCCACCCAGCTCACCCTCTCCACCCCCCCACCCAGCTCACCCTGTCCACCCCCCCACCTAGCTCACCCTGTCCCCCCCCCCCCCCCCCAGCGCCGGGGCCTTCTCCTGTAGCTGCAGCCTCATTTGTATCACAGATTTCTTCCCAGAGACAGAAAGAAGGATTCAGGGATCTAAAAGAAGTCGGTGCCTCGTCTGATGCCTCCTGTTTGTAGATCCAGGTGTTGCAGCATCAGCTCCGACAGCCCTGACGTTCTGTTATTTGGGTGAACTGTTCCTTTAAAGGAGCTCCCGTCATTTATTCATTAAAGCTGTCTGAGCAGGTTCGTCCTCCTGTCAGCTGGAGCATTAAAGTCTCTGCTCAGTTCACCGCAGAACTGAAACACATCAGCACTTCTTCTTCCCAGTCAGGACAGACGGGTAGAGAGGGGACAGACGGGACAGACGGGTAGAGAGGGGACAGACAGAACAGACGGGTAGAGAGAGGACAGACAGGACAGACGGGTAGAGAGGGGACAGACAGAACAGACGGGTAGAGAGGGGACAGACGGGTAGAGAGGGGACAGACGGGTAGAGAGAGGACAGACAGGACAGACGGGTAGAGAGGGGACAGACAGAACAGACGGGTAGAGAGGGGACAGACGGGACAGACGGGTAGAGAGAGGACAGACGGGTAGAGAGAGGACAGACGGGTAGAGAGGGGACAGACGGGTAGAGAGGGGACAGACGGGACAGACGGGTAGAGAGAGGACAGACGGGTAGAGAGGGGACAGACGGGTAGAGAGAGGACAGATAGGACAGACGGGTAGAGAGAGGACAGACGGGTAGAGAGGGGACAGACAGGTAGAGAGGGGACAGACAGGTAGAGAGGGGACAGACGGGTAGAGAGGCAAAGCTGCTCGACTGTCAGAGGCGTCACTCTAGCTGGATTTTGGAAGCCTGAAGTAAAAGTGACCTCTGACCTGTGGCTGATCTGTGTGTCCCCTTTCACACTGACCCTGGGGGTCCTGAAGTGGGGGGGCTGGTTGGCTCTGAGTGGCACCGCCTGGAACTTTGTACCTTCATCAGTTTTCATGCCCCCCCACACATGATAGACAGAAATTCTCTCTGACGTTATGTCATGTGATTCTGTCCTCTGTTTATCCACCAGTACGGCAGGACCCCCCTCCACCTGGCCGCCAACAACGGCAGCCTCGAGGTCGTCCGTCACCTCTGCCTGTGTGGAGCCAACATCGACGCCGTCACCAACGTAAGTCCTCGCCGCAGGACGGGTGGTGAAGCCCGTCCCTCCTCCTCCTCCTCTGGGACCTGGTTTGTTTGGAGGATTTTCACACCGACAGATTGTGAGATGTATGACTGACCGTCCGGAGGTGAGCTCAGGTCACTGATGAGGCTTCAGACGGATCCAGTGATGTGAGGAGGAGGAGGAGGAGGAGGAGGAAGAGGAGGAGCTGTAGTTAGTGTAGTGTAGCTTAAAGGGACAGTCCGTATTACCTGCAGTGTGGTTGTCTGAGGGGGGGGGGGCACCTAAAAATTTAACATCAGTTTAAGTTTAGAGTATTTTACTGCTTTACCTCAGTGATACACTGACCACGGGGCTGGGGGGTGAAGTGTGGCCACATTAGCTGCTACTAACGGACACACCTACCGAAGTGTTAGTGGGCGAGGTGCATTGTGGGTAATGTAGGCGGCAGGTTTTGACAAGATGATTGATGTAACGGCCCACTGAGGGGGTGACACTGGTGAACCTGTTTTAAAAGTGTGTGAAGATGGATGAGATCCAGAGCCTGTTCACACATGTTCCTGTGTCAAACAGTGGGACGCAGTGAGACACCTCATCACTGGAGCAGGTAGACTTCTTCAGTGTGTTCATCCTTTGTGTCCTCTCTCCTCTCTCAGGACGGGAAGACGGCAGAGGATCTGGCTCTCGGCGACCAGCGCGAGCCCATCGTGTCTTTGCTGGGAAAACTCAAAAAGGTAGAGACTCACCTTAACCTGTCAGTAAGTCTTCGTCACAGCCGTTTCATGTGATGAAGGGTGCAGTTGTAGGGGGCAGCGTCACACCTGATCAGGTAACAGTAGAGAAGATCAGAGCTTCCAGTGAGGGACACACCTGATTGGATCCCATCTGATCCTGATCCACAAGTCGTCTACCTGATACACACACACACACACACACACACACACACACACACACACACAGTGAGCTGGGGGTTCAGGCCTCCTTCACCTGCAGCTCCGTGTTTCTGGCGTCTCCTGCTGAGACTCGAGCGGAGCAAGAGAACATGACGGCAGCAACTGTGAAAACACTCATCGTGAACATATGCTGAACAAACCGAGGCCGCTGATGACTCCCCGAGAGGAAGCCACTCGGTCCTGCCCCCCCCCTTCTTTTCAAAGTGTCGCTCAGATCAGAAGCTGTAGGTGTTGAATGTGCTGACTTCACCCAGGTTGGAGCTGTAACATCCCACACAACCACTCAGAGCCTCTGGGGCCACTTCTGATGTCTGACTCATCGGCTGGGGGGTTAAAACGTGTCAACACTGAAACACCTCATGTCGGAACAGAGTGACTTACACACAGCACACGTCAGCCATGACAAAGAGCAGGAAGGACCCTTTAAACACCGCTCCCCTTCTAAAGGGTAGTTCGCAGTTTAAAGCACAACTACGGCCCGTTAGGAAGCGACGGAAACTAAGAAATGTTCCTGTGAGGAAGTGATTCAACCAGCGTTCATGGTTCATGGTGCGTTTAAGGTCAGTTCATGGTGCATTTATGGTCAGGTCATGGTGCGTTCATGGTGCGTTCATGGTGTGTTCATGGTGCGTTCATGGTGCATTTATAGTCAGGTCATGGTGCGTTCATGGTGCATTTATAGTCAGGTCATGGTGCGTTCATGGTGTGTTCATGGTGCGTTCATGGTGCATTTATAGTCAGGTCATGGTGCGTTCATGGTGCATTTATAGTCAGGTCATGGTGCGTTCATGGTGTGTTCATGGTGCGTTCATGGTGCATTTATAGTCAGGTCATGGTGCGTTCATGGTGTGTTCATGGTGCGTTCATGGTTCATGGCGTGTTCATGGTTCATGGTGTGTTCATGGTCAGTTCACGGTGCGTTCAGGTTCAGCTGCTGGTTCACATGTGTACTAACTTGAAGTCTGTTTCCTCAGAAAAGGGAGACAGCATGTGGAACAAAGAGTTTTGGGGCTCCTGAAAATGAAAAGATGGGGGGGGGCCTGTCGGTGGTTGATGATGTCTGTGGTGTGTTTCAGGACAACCACAAACTGAGCTACATCCAGCAGCTGCGGCCCACTCAGAGCGCCCAGCCCCGGATCAAGCTGAAGCTGTTCGGACACTCCGGAGCCGGGAAGAGCACCCTGCTGGAGTCCCTGAAATGTGGCATCCTGCGCAGCTTCTTCAGGAGGAGGAGGACACGCATGACCAACACGGCCCGCCATCCCAACTCCCCCGTGAACTCCAAACCTGCCGGTAGGTGACGGGCGGCCCGGGGGAGGCCGAGGTGATCCTTCACAGGACGAAGCTTTTAGCCGCCACCGGCAGCAGGTCCTGTTGTTTAGACGAGCGTCACTCGTCACGTTTTCATGTTAACCATAGGACCAACACACACACACACACACACACAGCGGTGTGTTTCTGTCCTGTGTGGCGGTGGAGTCAGATAGCGGTCACTACCGGGGGGCCTGCAGGGGGACGATGGACACGGCGTGGAGCCTCCGTCACCTCCGTCACCTCTCTGAGCTCTGACCTCCGGCTGAACTCAGAGTGTGTTGACTCTGCTCCGCCTGCTGAGGTTTGAGCCTCCAGACCACAGGAACACAAAGCGGCGGCGGCACGGCGCCCGTTTGTCTCCGTACTTCTATTCAGGAAAAGTGAAAGCCAGCACGGAGCCTCCGTCACGGAGCCTCCGTCACGGAGCGGCTGTTAAAGGGATGTTTACTTTAGTCTGGGCTCAATGTTTGTGGCTGATCCGAGCTCTCATTTTCACACATCGTTATTTCAGCTTCCCTGAATCCAAACCCTGTGATGATGTCATCGGTCGTCTCTGTTCACCTGTTGACTCACCTGTTGGTGCTAATGCTAATGCTAATGCTAATGAGAAAGACCCACCTGACTCAGGTGGTCTACATGTTTCTACCTGACCCACGCTGGGACCTACCAAAGCTTGTTAAACGTTTGTTTACGGCCCTGATCTCATGCAGAAAACACACTGTGGGTGTGTGTGTTTGATCAGCGTGTGTGTGTGTTTGATCAGTGTGTGTGTGTGTGTGTGTGTGTTTGATCAGTGTGTGTGTGTGTGTGTGTGTGTGTTTGATCAGTGTGTGTGTGTGTGTGTGTGTGTGTGTGTGTGTGTGTGTGTGTGTGTGTTTGATCAGTGTGTGTGTGTGTGTGTGTGTGTTTGATCAGTGTGTGTGTGTGTGTGTGTGTGTGTGTGTTTGATCAGTGTGTGTGTGTGTGTGTGTGTGTGTGTGTGTGTGTGTGTGTTTGATCAGTGTGTGTGTGTGTGTGTGTGCACTCATCACAGCAGCACTCGGCGGTAAACGGTGTGTTCACGGTTTGACCTCTGACCGACGGCCTTGCAGCCTGTATTCAATTCAATTCAATTCAATTCAATTTCTTTGTATAGCCCAATATCACAACAGAGTGTCTCACAGTGCTTTACAAAGTTCACTGAAATAAACAAGTGTAAGCGAACAAACAATCTAATAAAGAGTCCAGCAAGATGACTTGTATTCCTTCTAGAAAACCTTTTTAATAAAACACACCTAACAGCTGATCTTGTCCAGATGTTAGTGTCGCTCTGACCGGAGGAAAACAGCACCGAGGCCATCGCACACCAAAGACTGTGTTCTAATGTTTGGATGTGAGCGGTGTGTAACAGGTGTGTCCTCTCCTCCCCGTTAGTGTCGGTGAGTATTTCCAACCTGTACCCCGGCTGCGAGAACGTGAGCGTGCGGAGTCGCAGCATGATGTTCGAGCCCAGCCTGACCAAAGGAGTCCTGGAGGTGTTCTCCCCCGTCCACAGCGCCCTGTCCGCCGCTGACGAACAGGCCACCAAGGCCATCGACATCCAGCACGCCAACATCCACGGTGAGAGTCCGGCGGGACCAGACCGCTCTACACACACTATAAGTGCTGCGTTGATAAGGTGGTAGTAAAAGTGTGTGAGTATGATCGGCTCCCACTGGAGAGAATTAGTAACTGAAGCTGTCAGATAAACAGATCCACGACATTCAGGGAGCGCTTGTATTATAACAACCTGATAAACCATGTGTCGAGGAGGAAGCGTGCCGATGCTCACCGGGTCCCTGAATGCCTCTCTGCAGGTGTGGGGGACTTCAGCGTGTGGGAGTTCTCGGGGAACCCCGTTTATTACTGCTCCTACGACTACTTTGCCGCCAACGACGTCACGGCGATCCACGTGGTCCTGTTCAGTCTGGAGGAGCCGTACGAGACCCAGCTGAGCCACATCACCTACTGGCTGAACCTGCTGAAGGCCCTGACCCTGCCCCAGGACAGCATCGGTGAGGGGGCGGGACGGGACGGGGGGGGGGGCAGGACCTGATTGATGGCGTCCAGTTTAAAATATATCCGTTTAACCTAAAAGACGCTGAGATATGTGCTGAGAAGTGATCAGTGTGAGCCTGATGGTACAGTAAACAACTGGTAAAAGTGTTGGAACTGGTCCAGTAGATCACCTCAGCCAGCGGCCACCATCGGTTAGTTAGTTAGTTAGTTAGTTAGTTAGTTAGTTAGTGAGCTACACAGACTGACGTCACACACACACAGCAGAGCAGAAACTCTGTGTTAAATGAACCTTTTGTTCATTCAGTCTGGTGGCTGTCATGGAAGCGACAGAACGACGAGCCGTCAGCATTCGAAATGGAAAAATACAATCTGAGACGTTTTTTCTGAGGAAGTTGACATCATCACCTCTGTGGCTTCAGCTGAAGTGTGTGTGTGTGTGTGTGTGTGTGTGTGTGTGTGTGTGTGTGTGTGTGTGTGTGTGTGTGTGTGTGTGTGTGTGTGTGTGTCTCCAGCCTTCGGGGGGCGGATCCAGCAGCCTCTGGTCGCCGTCCTGGTGGCGACACACGCCGACCTGGCTGACGTCCCCAGAGCGTTTTCTGGAGAGTTCAGCTACGACAAAGAGAAGGCCCTGCTGAAGGAAGTCAGGAGCAGGTTGGACTGAGCCGGGGGGGCACAGGGACAGGGAGGGGGTGCCGGGGGGGGGGATGTGTGGTTGTTTGTTGGAGGGCTTTGTTCCCCAGGGGGTTCTGTCATGATGTCAGAGCAGCTGTGAATACTACAGGTCCCATGAGCCTCGGCTGCTGCGGTGAACACCACAGTTTTAGAGATTGTATTCATGTTCTTATTGGCGGTTACACCTGGTGTAACAGTGTCAGCAGGGAACCCCCCCCCGTCAGTGAACAGACAACACAGATACTGTGTGTGTATTTACATGTGTGTATATGTGTGTGTGTCGTGTCTCAGGTTCGGAGTAGACCTGCAGATCAGTGACAGATTGTTTGTGATGGACGCCGGAGCATCAAACTCCAGAGACGTGAAGCTGCTGAGGAGTCACCTGCAGGAGCTTCGCTCCGACATCCTCTCTGTGAGCCTAAATCTGATCCAGGAGCAGTTTGAGACCAAAAGCCCCCCCAGTTAACAGATCACACCCAGACAGCACTTCTATTAATACATGATAATAACACAGGTTCCTTAAAGGGCCACTCCACTGTTTCTCCCCCTGGTCCTCTGTGTCCACATCCTGGTGTGTGAGTGACTGGTAGGTAGTAAAAGTGTTGGAACTGGTCCAGTAGATCACCTCAGCCAGCAGCCACCAAACGGGCTGCAATGGCTGCAACGTGATCCTTTGGGACAACTGCACCTGATCACAGTAGGTCCACTAAAAGAGCTTGTTTGATCCACTGACAGGCTCAGAGTGTTATTCTAAGTGTGTGACAGCATCATGGAAAGGATCCCTACAGAGAGAGACCTGGAAGATCCTTTTGGTTTAACCACAAACAGCACACACACCAGACTACATTCACTAAAACAGGGATTTTACACCAAAACGTGTACAAACAGGACCCAGGTTTAAAAATACCCCAAAATAAACTCATTTATATGAATTCATAGTCACACCAATAAAATTGATCCCATGCTGGGATCTTCCTGATATCAGTAACTGAACGTGGAGCTTTGTTGGTAGTTCAGTTTGTGTAAAGAGGAGGTGACGGCAGTGACCTCCTTCCCTCTCGTCGCTGCAGAGGTGCAGTCCCATGACGCTGCTGTCGGAGCGCCTGCTGGCCGCGCTGCCCGCCTGGAGGAAGCTGAGCGGACCCAACCAGCTGACATCATGGCAGCAGTTTGTCAGCGACGTCCAGGAGCACATCAACCCTCTGGTCAGCCAGGACCACCTGCGGAGCCTGGCCCTCCAGCTGCACAGCATGGGGGAGGTGTGTATGGGTGTAATACTGAGCCTCTGTAAGGGGGGGGGGCATCATAGTGAGACTGAACACACAGAATTAACAGAAAACATATTTATCAGTAACTAGAAAAAGGAAAGCTGTGGTCTCACTGCTGAAGCTTCTGTTTGTCTGGATGAAGTCAGATTTATGTTTAATTTATTTCTTTGGAAAAAACAGAAGTGGAAAAATCTATTTGATAATATTTTTGATGGAAGAAAGAAGAGTTGTCCAGTTTAACAGGTGCTGATCGCTGCATCACAGGAGACGAGCAGCAGGGGGCGCCGGTCCCTCATCAGTACCCAGTCCATCTGGAAACAAGCATCAGAATGACTCTGCAGAAAGAACATGTTGTTTACCACACAGCCCTGTGTGTGTGTGTGTGTGTGTGTGTGTGTGTGTGTGTGTGTGTGTGTGTGTGTGTGTGTTAGTGTGTGTTAGTGTGTGTGTGTGTTAGTGTGTGTGTGTTAGTGTGTGTTAGTGTGTGTTAGTGTCTGTGTGTGTGTGTGTGTGTGTGTGTGTGTTAGTGTGTGTGTGTTAGTGTGTGTGTGTTAGTGTGTGTGTGTGTGTGTTAGTGTGTGTGTGTGTGTGTTAGTGTGTGTGTGTGTGTGTTAGTGTGTGTGTGTGTGTGTTAGTGTGTGTTAGTGTGTGTGTTCCTCATGCTCTCTGTCTCTACACCTTGTCTGAACTCTGACCTTTCCTCTTTGACCTAATGTTTAATCCTCCCTGTGGCCCCCCCAGATCAACATCATGCAGAGTGAGACGGTGCAGGACGTGGTCCTGCTGGAGCCCCGTTGGCTCTGCAGCAGCGTTCTGGGGAAGCTGCTGTCTGTGGAGACGCCCAAAGCCATCCACCACTACAGGGGGCGCTACAGGCTGGAGGAGGTGCAGGCTCTGGCTCCTGAGAGCGACGTGGACGAGCTGCTGCAGATCCTGGACGCCATGGACGTCTGCGCCCGGGACGTCACCAACCCCTCCATGGTGGACGTCCCCGCCCTCATCAAGACCAACGGCCTCCACCGCTCCTGGACCGAGGAGGAGGAGGAGGAGTCTCTGATCTACGGCGGCGTGCGGCTCGTCCCGGCGGAGCACCTGACCCCCTTCCCCTGCGGCCTGTTCCACAAGCTGCAGGTGAACCTGTGTCGCTGGAGCCACCAGCAGAAACCTGAGGAGGAGGGCGGGGAGGACTTCGACGGCGACATCCACCTGTGGACCAACGGGGCCAAGGTGAGCCAGGCGGGCGTGGAGGCCATGATCCTGCTGGTCAACCACGGCCAGGGCCTGGAGATCCAGGTACGCGGGCATGACTCGGAGCGGGCCAAGTGCTACACCCTGCTGGACACCGTGTGCAGCATAACGGAGAACCTGCTGGCCTCCACGCTGCCCGGACTGCTCACGGCCAAATACTGCCTGAGCCCCCAGCAGCTGCGGGAGCACCACGCCCCCATCATGATCTACCAGCCCAAAGACTTCTTCCGGGCCCAGGCCCAGCGCGAGACCTCGCTCACCAACACCATGGGCGGCTACCGAGAGAGCTTCAGCAGCATCCTGGCCTTCGGCTGCGCTGAAGTTTACCAGCAGGGGATTCTGGGAACAGAAGTCCACATATCAGACGTGCCCCTGCTGGCTCGCAGGAAGCTCTGCCGCATGCTGGACCCCCCCGACGCGCTGGGTAAGGACTGGTGCCTGCTGGCCATGAACCTCGGCCTCACAGACCTGGTGGCCAAACACGGCAACGGGACTCCGAACGGCGCCCCCGAGCTGGACTCCCAGCAGGCCGCGCTGCAGCCCAGCCCCACGGCGGCGCTGCTGCAGGAGTGGAGCGGGCGGGCGAACAGCACGGTGGGCGTGCTGATGGCCAAACTGAGGGAGCTCGGCCGCCGAGACGCAGCCGACTTCCTGCTCAAAGCTTGTCCTGTTTTCAGGGTGAACATGGAGGCAGTGGGCGGGGCCGCCAGCGGCTACCCCCCCACCTGCAACGGCGGCACATCGTACAACTCCATCAGCTCTGTCATCTCCCGCTGACCCGGGTCCGAACAGACGTCCTGTCCGCCGAGGCAGGACCTGAACAGGAAGTGCAATCGTTGGTTAATCAGCAGATGTTGTGTTTGTGCTCCTCACCCGTCCGACTCACCCGTCCCTTCACCATGAATGTTGTGGAACAGCTGATTGTCCTGAGCTCCAAAGAGGAATCCAGTGCTTTTATCCCGTTCTTATCTCCATGTGCTGCTCTTCGACGTCCCTCCTGCTCACTCATCCCACAGCTCACAGACAGGAAGTGCAACACTGGTGACGGCCGGCAGCTCGGCATGAAGCCTACAAAGATGGCCGCCTCACGTCTGGACCCGTTTCTCCTCCAGCGAGGGGCTGGGGCCGACCCTGGGGCCGACTTTCACTTTCACAGCATCTTTCAGAGTGCCTTTGTGGCCTTCTACCTCCCTGAGAGCACAAGTAGTCGTTAGGATCAAAAGTTCTTTCCAAACGTCTGGAGAACTGTGCCTTGTTGACACTGAGAGGAACACGACTTTTAAAAAGGAAAACGACACAGCTGAGATCAGAGCTGAGCTTTCTGCTGTGTGTCTGTACTGTAGTGATGCATTGTGGGAGCTGTAGTCAAAGGGAATCCTTCCTGTTGAACTGGTGTGTTTGTGGGTTTTACAGGGTTAAACATGAATGTTTGGTGACACTTTATTTTACGGGTCCCGTAATGAGAAGAGGTGAGTCGGGTACAGGAGCGATGTGTTCAGCTCCACAGACACCTGTAGTCCCATCGCTCTGGTTCTTTAGAGGATCATCAGTAGAACACTGAGCTCTGTCAGTTAGTGTCCCAGTGGGTTCTAATGTGTCCACCTGTTTTCCAAAGAAATCCACTGATGCAGCTTTAACCCACTGTAACAGCAGCCATCTTGGCCCAGCCTCAGCAGAAGCTGTTGAGCGCTGCAGCCTCCCTCCGTCTTCACCACCGATCGCCCTGCCGGTTACCTTCACGGTGAATCAACCGGCCCGTTAAATGTTAGACAGCCGAGCGGCCAAAGCCAAAGACCCCCAGCACAGGAAGACGGAGACGGTCAGGACCAGCTGAGGAGCCGCCTGCAGTCAGTCTGAAGGAATCCTCTTACTTTACATTTGATAGCGACAGGAAATGAGAAAAAGCATTTTTGGAGTGACTGTGGTGGTGGGGGGACACCGTCACTGACGCTTTAGTTAAGGTGACACCTGAGCTCCTCCCTGGGGGGTTTTAGCCAGTGATGGGACCTGTAAAATAAAGTCTGACTACATGTGTTCACCTGCAGTCCAGCGACACAGAGAGTCCGGTTGCTGTGGACGCTCTGATGTTTCCCATCAGTTCTGATGTTTTCTGTGAAGCCAGCAGTAGATCTGCAGATCCAGAGCTGACTCTGCTCCTTTCACTGCCCCCCCACAGCTTCTCTGCACCAGCGACTCGTCCGCCTCTCCTCTGTAAGAGCGTCAGTCGGCGCCCGCCGGCCACGCGTGGCTTCACGCCGTCTTTCACTTTGTCTTTCAGTGGCGTGAAGCTGCAGCTCGCTCAGCAGGAGCAGCAGCACTCTCACTCTGGGGGGGAGGAGACCTGAGGAGTCCTGAGGAGTCCTGAGGAGTCCTGAGGACACCTGAGGAGACCTGAGGAGACCTGAGGAGTCCTGAGGAGTCCTGAGGAGTCCTGAGGAGTCCTGAGGACACCTGAGGAGACCTGAGGAGTCCTGAGGAGACCTGAGGAGACCTGAGGAGTCCTGAGGAGTCCTGAGGAGTCCTGAGGAGTCCTGAGGACACCTGAGGAGACCTGAGGAGTCCTGAGGAGACCTGAGGAGACCTGAGGAGTCCTGAGGAGTCCTGAGGACACCTGAGGACACCTGAGGACACCTGAGGAGTCCTGAGGAGTCCAGCAGTGTGCTTTACTCCCCCAGTGTTAACGCTCATCGCTGCCTGAACTTCCCAACAGACACAGAACTCTTGTGTCTGTGTTGTAAATACTCCTGCTTCCTCCTCTTCACCTTCATCCTCTTCTGTGTTTGGTTCAGAGTGAATGTACCGAAGAGTAAGACAGGACGGTGACCCCACGTGTCCCCGGCTGGTCAGAGCGTCCTCCACCGTTCCCGTTGATCTAATCAGTGCCAATGTCGTGTGCCTGAACCCACTCGGCTCGCCGTGTTTCTCAAAGGGAAGTCAGTGTGCTGTTTTTGTACAAGCCTGGAGTCACTATATCATTCTTATCATTCTTATAATTATTATTATTATGAAGGTCGTCCCCGTTCGGTGTCTCTTTCTGGACGGTTGGAAACTCTTTTTGTGTTTGAGGAGAGACTCGACGTGCCTCCCGAGGGAGACACATTGCACAACAGGTCTCTGTCACTATTTATGTTCCTTCTTTCAGCATGTCCTGGAATGCCATGTTCTTAGTACTTCTGACACTTTATAGTGGAAAACATTTTATAATAAATGCTTTACCTAACGCCGTGGTCCTGGATTCATTCACAGCTACAGTCAGACACAGTTACAGTAGAGGCGCCAGCATGTTGAACATGAACACGATTTCTCTTCATCGCATCTTCACTCCTCCAGAGGTGAAGGTGTAAAATGTCTCCTGTGTGTGTCTACATGCACACACACCATGTACATGTGTCTATGTACCAGCACGCCCCCCCCGTATGACCTACACACACTCCTGATGTGGGGAATGAGTTCAGCCTGAATACTTGTAGTGCACACAAACAGGTGAATGACCCCTTTAGACAGACTGTCCCTTTACGTGGTGTTATTATGAGTCCACATGCACAGTTATACACCTGCTGCTTTTCCACCTGACGGTTAATTTATACCACTCTGTAAACATGAAGCTAGCTGCTTAGCTTAGCTTAGCTTAGCTTAGCTTAGCTTAGCTTAGGTTAGCTTAGCTTAGCACAAAGACTGGAACAAGGGGAAAGAGCTAGCCTGGCCCTGTAACAGCAGAGCTGACGTTAATCATATTAGACCATATTATTTTTGTTTAATCCACACAAAAGCTTAAGCTCCAGTTCCACAACTCAACATTTTCATGAGGGGTCATGTGTTGAACTGCGTACCAGTTACAGTGCTGTCTCCAGGAAGTAGTCTGGCCCATTTAGTTAAACTAAGAGAGTGAAGATGTCATGTTAGGGAAACACTGATCAACATTTTACAGTATTTTAGCAGACTTTATAGACCAAACAACTACTAGACTACTGATCGACTTAATCAATTATGAAAATAATCCTTAGTTGCAGCTTTAGTGTTGGGCGTCATTTCCAGAGCTTCATGAGAAGATGGGGCACGTTAGAGTGCAGAGGAGCTCTTTACTGTCACACTGGGACAGGCTAGCTGGTTCTTCCTCTTCCTTTTTCTAGCCTTTATGCTATGCTAACGATTCCGCTCTGTTTCCAGTCTTTATGCTAAGCTATGCTAACTGTTCCTGTCGGTTTCAGTCTTTATGCTAAGCTATGGTAAGTGTTCCTGCCCGTTTCAGTCTTAATGCTAAGCTATGGTAAGTGTTCCTGTCGGTTTCAGTCTTAATGCTAAGCTATGGTAAGTGTTCCTGTCGGTTTCAGTCTTAATGCTAAGCTATGGTAAGTGTTCCTGTCGGTTTCAGTCTTAATGCTAAGCTATGGTAAGTGTTCCTGCCGGTTTCAGTCTTAATGCTAAGCTATGGTAAGTGTTCCTGCCCGTTTCAGTCTTAATGCTAAGCTATGGTAAGTGTTCCTGTCGGTTTCAGTCTTAATGCTAAGCTATGGTAAGTGTTCCTGTCGGTTTCAGTCTTAATGCTAAGCTATGGTAAGTGTTCCTGCCCGTTTCAGTCTTAATGCTAAGCTATGGTAAGTGTTCCTGTCGGTTTCAGTCTTAATGCTAAGCTATGGTAAGTGTTCCTGCCCGTTTCAGTCTTAATGCTAAGCTATGGTAAGTGTTCCTGTCGGTTTCAGTCTTAATGCTAAGCTATGGTAAGTGTTCCTGCCCGTTTCAGTCTTAATGCTAAGCTATGGTAAGTGTTCCTGTCGGTTTCAGTCTTAATGCTAAGCTATGGTAAGTGTTCCTGTCGGTTTCAGTCTTAATGCTAAGCTATGGTAAGTGTTCCTGCCCGTTTCAGTCTTAATGCTAAGCTATGGTAAGTGTTCCTGTCGGTTTCAGTCTTTATGTTAAGCTAAGCTAGTGTTTTCCCCCTGTGGCCGTAGCCTGATATAAACTACAGACGGTGCAGTGGAAGGGAACAGGTAAACCACACCTTTGGTTTTAAATGTAGAAACATCACATTTACTTGAAAAGCTCAGTGCGTTATTGATTGAATCATTCAAAGCTCCGAGCTAGCGTGAAACTTCATGTCCTCATGTTGTCACGCGCAGGATGAGCTGGCGTGGCGTCGTTCTTCTCAGTGGCCTATAAATACTACGAGGGGACGGCAGACTGCGTCCTCAGCAGTGACTGGACTCCTGACAGCGGCTGACTGAGCACTTCCTGTGTGAGTGTCCATGGTTACGTCCATCGGTCAGGTGACCTGAGCACTCTGAGAGCGCCGCTCAGCATCCCCCCCCCCGTGTCCAGTCATTATGCTAAGCTAGGCTAACCGTCACATGTATGGAGTCATAATGATAATTAATACTTCTCACCAGAGTTTATTCCTGCTGACGTCGGCAAAACAAGTGTTTAAGAGTCTATGTTTTAGCATATGTCTATGTTGGAAAAATAAATGTTACAGAAGATATGAAGTTTAAATAAAAATACGTTAGATATGAAGTTTAAATAAAAATACGTTAGATATGAAGTTTAAATAAAAATACGTTAGATATGAAGTATTAAATAAAAATACGTTAGATATGAATTATTAAATAAAAATACGTTAGATGTGAAGTTTAAATAAAAATACGTTAGATGTGAAGTTTAAATAAAAATACGTTAGATGTGAAGTTTAAATAAAAATACGTTAGATATGAATTATTAAATAAAAATACGTTAGATATGAATTATTAAATAAAAATACGTTAGATATGAAGTTTAAATAAAAATACGTTAGATGTGAATTATTAAATAAAAATACGTTAGATATGAAGTATTAAATAAAAATACGTTAGATATGAATTATTAAATAAAAATACGTTAGATGTGAAGTTTAAATAAAAATACGTTAGATGTGAAGTATTAAATAAAAATACGTTAGATATGAAGTTTAAATAAAAATACGTTAGATATGAAGTTTAAATAAAAATACGTTAGATATGAAGTATTAAATAAAAATACGTTAGATGTGAAGTTTAAATAAAAATACCTTAGATATGTATTTCAGACTCACAGTACCACACCACTAGTGTTCTCTAAAGAAGTAAATGTAGTAGTACTGTTGGGAAGGTGTCACTGATGGTGTCACTGATGATGTCACTGATGGTGTCACTGTGACTACACCTGTTGGGGTAAAGTGAACACCTGAAGTCTAAATGTGCAGCAGAGAGGAAGAGTTCCTTTAATCTCAGTAAAAACAGTTGAAGCACAAACAGCTCAGAGTTTCACAACCTGGTCGATCACATGACTCGACCTGATTGACTCACACTTCCTGGAAGTGCCCCCCCCCCACTGTCTGTCCCCTCCCAGCTCAAATCACAGCCATCCTCCTCATAGATAGATAGAAATACTTTATTGATCTTTATTGACACCAGCCTGGGGGGCCCTTTGACCCCCCCCCCCCGGACTGACAGGATCCTGCTGTGAACCTGATTCAGACCGAAGCTGGAAATGAAAAGTGCAAACTGGAGAAGCTTTGATGACTCCAGGTGTCCTCTCAGCACACACCTAGGTCTGGGGGGGGGGGTGTCACATGGCTCTGGGATGACATCAGGCGTCGGGGCGGGGCTTCGGGCTGATAAACAAGGAGCGGCCCAATGAGAGGGCCCGGTGGGCGGGGCTCCAGCTGCCAGTCAGGCCTTTATAAAGTTAGTGTTCTGCGGACCGAGGAGGTTCTTTTCTTCATCTGCGTCTTCATCAGATCACTAAACAGTAAGTGTCATCATCCACTTCTATGTTTTCATGTCTAGTAGCGGGGCTGAAGCCCAGGGGCCGGACAGAGAGCTCCGGGCTGGATCACTGCTCCTGTGTCTTTGGGGCTTTTTGTCATTTGAGGCCAAAGTAAAGCAGAAAGAATAAAGAGTGCTGGATCTAGAGAGGATCGGGTCTAACAGATCCTGAGGGGGACGATCCCCCGGTTTTATTGTAGTCCGCCAGTCTAGGCCATCTTGTTCTATTCGGCTGCCTTTGTCGTCCCCCCCTCCCCCCCCCAATCTGGGAGCAGCCATTGCTGCTTTCTTTCCCTCCGCCTCAGTAAAGAAAGCAGCCCCCCCCGCCAGCACCGGCCCGGTCACCGTTATCTGCCGGTGAGCTGCACTTTTGGTTTTCTTTTCGTTTTCCTGTTTCGGTGCTGCGGGTGTCTGGCTCTGCGCCGCCCCCGCAGCAGATCCCAGATCCCGTGACTGCGCTCCAGCGATCCGGGATCTGGAGCCACTTCCTGCCTCAGCAGGGAGGAAAACAGCCCGAAAGCTCCTGTAGTGACCGTGCACACGGCCAGCAGCCCCTAGGAGCACATCCCGGGGGGGTTAAACGGAGGTTCTGGTCCGGGGGTGTTTGTCTGATCGGTCTGAAATGTGTGGTGCAGCTTTAATGCGGATCCGGATCCGGAATCCTGCAAGAACAACAAGTCCGAACAAGCTGTACGACATGAAATATACCAAGAGAATATTCTAGTCTAGTCTGGTCTAGTCTAGTCTAATCTGGTCTAGTCTGGTCTAGTCTAGTCTAATCTGGTCTAGTCTAGTCTAATCTGGTATGTTAGATAATCTAGTTATTTATCCTCTGTTTGGGGTGGAACCATGTTCCCTGCATGACTCAGCCTCTCACTGTCTAATGGGGTCACTTCACTTCATCAATAACAGGCCGCTGTGTTCCAGGACTCCACCATGCTGCCTGTAGTCCTGTTGGCCCTGAGCCTGGGGGCCGTGCTCCCCGCCCCCAGTCTGGACCCCCAGCTGGACGAGCACTGGGACCTGTGGAAGAGCTGGCACACCAAGAAATACCACGAGGTGACGACCGGAGTCTTCTGAGAGTGCAGGGAGCTTTATCTGAATAACCACAACATGTATGTGATAATCCTGTCTGTGTGTCTGTGTGTGTGTGTGTCTAGAAGGAGGAGGGCTGGAGGAGGATGGTGTGGGAGAAAAACCTGAGGAAGATCGAGCTGCACAACCTGGAGCACTCCATGGGCAAACACTCGTACCGTCTGGGCATGAACCACTTTGGGGACATGGTGAGTCCCCCCCCCCCCACCTGGAAACACGTTCCTACAGGTCTGCAGGTCTGAGAGAGGACCAGCAGATGGTCTAGTGAAGAGTGTTAAGAATCACATGAAGACCTGATGATGGTGATGATTGTTGTGATGATGGTGATGAAGATGACGGTGGTTATGATAACGATGAAGATGATGGTGGTTATGATAATGATGAAGATGATGGTGGTTATGATAACGATG
>NC_092018.1:487086-497086 GCF_042242105.1 Pempheris klunzingeri | reverse complement strand
AACATGATGAGAGGAATAAGAGTCACATGTCTGAATCGTTACGTAACTGCTGCGTTTATTTAGAGGAAGACCAAGAAATCTACAAAATGTGTGTGTGTATATATACAGTGTGTGTATGTGTGTATATATATATATACTGTTATATATATATATTACAGTATATGTATATATATACTGTATATATATATATATATATATATATATATATATATATATATATATATACTGTATGTATATATATATGCAGTATATATATACACTGTATGTGTGTGTGTGTATATATACACACACGTGTGTGTGTATATATATGTGTGTGTGTGTATATATATATATACACAGTATATATATACTGTATGTATATATGTATACATACATACAGTATATATACTGTATGTATATATACTGTATGTATGTGTACTGTATGTATGTATGTATACATATATACATTTTTTTGGCAGTTTTCTATTGTTTCGACCTGATTTCCTTATTTAATCAGAACCATTCTGTTTTCTATGAAATAACAGGTGTAGGTTTATCAGTTCAATATACTTTTAATTAATTGTGTAGTCAAGACTAAGTTAAAGAGTTTTTGGTCAACTTGTGGAGGATCAAAAGTTAGTGAACCCTGAGCTGCGTTGCTTCAAACAAAGAGGGGAAGTAGAACCAGGTGGGACACATTGGTGGCTAAATGAACCACTGGAATGGACCAATGAAATGAGAGATGTTGAGGGAAGAACGCATCGCTGACTGAAACAGAGATAAAACCAGGTCACTTTAGTCTTACCCAGGTGAACCCGTACGGGTCAATCGTGCCGAGAGGAAGAGGGTAGTGACGGCACATTAGTCTGGGGAAAGCTATAAAGTCATCTCAAAAAACTTTGAGCTTCATTGTTCCACCATGAGGCAGATCGTCTACAAACGGAGAGCACTGAAAGACTACAGGACGACCTTCTAACATATCTAAGAGCCACAAGGAAAATGATAATTCAGGTAAAAGCCAACCCAAACATAACATCTAGGGGTTTGCAGGCCTCTCTTGTTGCTTCTGGGACACATGTGCATGCTATATATATATATATATATATATATGTGTGTGTGTGTGTACATATATATATACACACACACACATATATTTAAAATATTCATAGTTTTCATTCAGTTTCTAACCATCGATGGTAAAGTAAAATAAAAATATGGAGGAATAAGACAGAACAGAAAGAATGAGACAGAAAAAAGAAAGTGGACTAAATGTAAAAATATTAAGACACAAACTCAGAAAATTCAGAAAAGTTTTATTCAAAAAGGTTTGTTGTTGTGAGAAGACTTATTTATTATATTTTTCACGACTATAGAAGAAACCTTTAGTTTTCAGTTAGTGAGGAAATAACCTCTTACTGGATTATTTATTTAGTGATGAATGAATGATTGAGATCTTTCTTTAAAACGATGAAATGATCCTGAGTGTTTGTCATTAAAGTACGTTGTGGCAGCGTCACTGGTACTTCCTGACAAAAGACAGGTACTCTGTGACATCATCAGTGGAGCCGACCACAAAAGGCACCCGTTGGTGGAGCTCCGTCGGCCGGACGTCCAGGACCCGCTGAGTCCCGGTGGTGGCGAGACCGCCGGCCTGTTCCACCAGGAAGGCGATGGGGTTACACTCATACAGCAACCGCAGCTTCAGAGGGAGTTTAAAGGAAAACACAGGTCATTAGACTACAGGTGGACTACAGGTGGTCTACAGGTGGACTACAGGTGGTCTACAGGTGGACTACGGGTGGACTACGGGTGGACTACGGGTGGTCTACGGGTGGACTACGGGTGGACTACGGGTGGACTACAGGTGGACTACAGGTGGTCTACGGGTGGACTACGGGTGGACTACGGGTGGACTACGGGTGGTCTACGGGTGGACTACGGGTGGACTACGGGTGGTCTACGGGTGGTCTACGGGTGGACTACGGGTGGACTACGGGTGGACTACGGGTGGACTACAGGTGGTCTACGGGTGGACTACAGGTGGACTACGGGTGGTCTACGGGTGGACTACGGGTGGACTACAGGTGGACTACGGGTGGACTACGGGTGGACTACAGGTGGACTACGGGTGGTCTACGGGTGGACTACAGGTGGACTACGGGTGGTCTACGGGTGGACTACGGGTGGACTACGGGTGGACTACGGGTGGTCTACGGGTGGACTACGGGTGGACTACGGGTGGACTACGGGTGGTCTACGGGTGGACTACGGGTGGACTACGGGTGGACTACGGGTGGACTACGGGTGGTCTACGGGTGGACTACGGGTGGACTACGGGTGGACTACGGGTGGACTACGGGTGGTCTACGGGTGGACTACAGGTGGACTACAGGTGGTCTACGGGTGGTCTACGGGTGGACTACGGGTGGACTACGGGTGGACTACGGGTGGTCTACGGGTGGTCTACGGGTGGACTACGGGTGGACTACAGGTGGACTACAGGTGGTCTACGGGTGGACTACAGGTGGACTACAGGTGGTCTACGGGTGGTCTACGGGTGGACTACAGGTGGACTACAGGTGGTCTACAGGCGGACTACGGGTGGACTACAGGTGGACTACGGGTGGACTACAGGTGGACTACAGGCGGACTACAGGTGGTCTACAGGCGGACTACAGGTGGACTACGGGTGGACTACAGGTGGACTACAGGTGGTCTACAGGCGGACTACGGGTGGACTACAGGTGGACTACAGGTGGTCTACAGGCGGACTACGGGTGGACTACAGGTGGACTACGGGTGGACTACAGGTGGACTACAGGTGGTCTACGGGTGGACTACGGGTGGTCTACGGGTGGACTACGGGTGGACTACGGGTGGTCTACGGGTGGACTACGGGTGGACTACGGGTGGACTACGGGTGGTCTACGGGTGGACTACGGGTGGACTACAGGTGGACTACGGGTGGACTACGGGTGGTCTACGGGTGGACTACAGGTGGACTACAGGTGGTCTACGGGTGGTCTACGGGTGGACTACGGGTGGACTACGGGTGGACTACGGGTGGTCTACGGGTGGTCTACGGGTGGACTACGGGTGGACTACAGGTGGACTACAGGTGGTCTACGGGTGGACTACAGGTGGACTACAGGTGGTCTACGGGTGGTCTACGGGTGGACTACAGGTGGACTACAGGTGGTCTACAGGCGGACTACGGGTGGACTACAGGTGGACTACGGGTGGACTACAGGTGGACTACAGGCGGACTACAGGTGGTCTACAGGCGGACTACGGGTGGACTACAGGTGGACTACGGGTGGACTACAGGTGGACTACAGGTGGTCTACAGGCGGACTACGGGTGGACTACAGGTGGACTACAGGTGGTCTACAGGCGGACTACGGGTGGACTACAGGTGGACTACGGGTGGACTACAGGTGGACTACAGGTGGTCTACAGGCGGACTACGGGTGGACTACAGGTGGACTACGGGTGGACTACAGGTGGACTACAGGTGGTCTACAGGCGGACTACGGGTGGACTACAGGCAGACTGTGGGTAGTGTGAGTGTACCTTGCCCTTGGGGCTCTTCTCGTTGGCGGGGTACATGAAGATGCCTCCGTAGGCGATGGTGCGGTGAATGTCTGAGACCATGGAGCCCACATAGCGCGCTCCGTAGGGGGCGCTGCCGTCCTGCAGGAGACAGAAACAGCAGAAACATCAGCTGAGCTTGTTTTTGGAGTCTTTGGTGCGTCTCTGGTAAATACTCGTCCTGATGGGATCTGATGGCCCCAGATTTGCTTCCACAGGCTCACAGTGACGTTCGCTGCCTTCCTGGATCGATAGAGTACAGCACATATCTATACACATGCACGTCTCCGTGTAATCAGGCCAGTCGAGCTGCTGATCTGAATGGAGGCCAAAGTCCGTCTGCAGCAGCTGGGACAAAAACAAGCCAGTGAACTCTGACAGTTCATCATTTAAATTATCTAAAGAGCCTCTTTAACCCTAGAACACTGGTGTTCTCCACGCCACAGGCCTCAAACCTTCATGTTCAGACCGGCACGGCGTGACGCTGAGTCAGCTGCTCGCTGAGTCACCTCGGGGGGGCACAGACCCACCCACACTACACAAACACACACTCTGACCCTGCATGAGGCCTCCTGACAGGCAGAGGAGGAGGAAGGAAGGAAGGAAGGAAGCATCCAGAGAGTTTCTGAGGGTCTGAAAATGATCCTCAGACAAACCACACGTCATGAACTCTGGGTGCTGTTAACCCGGTGCTGTTAACTAGGTGCTGTTAACCAGGTGCTGTTAACCAGGTGCTGTTAACCCGGTGGTGTTAACCAGGTGCTGTTAACCAGGTGCTGTTAACTAGGTGCTGTTAACCCGGTGCTGTTAACCAGGTGCTGTTAACCCGGTGCTGTTAACTAGGTGGTGTTAACCAGGTGCTGTTAACCCGGTGGTGTTAACTCCACACACGCCCACAGAGCTCATTGAGGTCACTTCTGACGGTCAGTGGAGTTGAAAGAAGAGATTAGAAAGACAATAGTTAGTATAGGATCTCCGTGCAGCTGGTGAGGAGAGGGTTAACCCTAACTATTACTAACTAATACTCCTGCTGACACGTTCTTTTCAGGAAGGTTTGCATTCCAGTGGGCCAAGTTGTCAGGGAGCAGTGAGCCGATGTGAAACGCACTGTGTGCCGCTCTGAGGTAATCCCTGATAAACTGTGACGAGACGCTAAGTCCAGCAGGCCTGAGAGGTCAGCTGACCCCCCCCAGCGTTACCCAACCAAACAAACAGCAGAGCTGCACGTTGGGTTTGACAGCAGCTACTGAACAAAGCTAACATCTGTATGTGTACAGGACACAAGGAGGGAGCGTCCTGATGGGGGGGGGCTTTGACCTGTGAAGAGGACTCTGTTTCCCATCAGCCCCGGCTCACTGCTCGACCTGCTCAGAGCAGAGCTGCTCACAGGTTTTAGGTTTTACACTAGAGGCCCCCCCCCCTCCTAGAAGTGCTGAGTGTGCTGAGGAGAGTTTCCTGAGGAAGAGGATGTTTCCTGCAGCTCAGCTGACTGAGCTTCATCCTGACTGACACAGCCGTCACGCTCCAGTGATGCCAGGTCACATGTTCAGATCAGCAGCTGTGACCCTTCAACTCAGCATTTCCACCTTAAACTCAGCATTTCCACCTTAAACTCAGCATTTCCACCACTGAAACCACTGAAACACTGGTAATCACAGGCTCACATGACGAGTGTGTGAGGCCTCAGGACGGAGACACTGATTTAACTGTGTGTGTGTGTCGCTCCCACTCTTGGTGGAATTCCTCCTGACTTAAAGCTCTCAGGACGGTTTTAGACCTCCAGTCCGATCTGAGGACTGAAAACACAGGTTACAGTAACGGTGCAGCATGTCTGGGTCTCTGTGTGCTCTCATGTGTTCACGACCTGACGACATCCAGGCCGAGTGACGACACGAGCAGAGGCAGAAATAAAGAGGAAGAGAAGAAGGCGGCGCCTCACCTCTGGGTACTTCTTGTGTTTGAGGTACTCGTTGATGGAGGGGGGGAAGTACTTGGCGTAGCCCTCGTTGATGCTGTAGATCTTTCCTTTGGGTTTGATCTTCACGTTCCTCTCCGTCAGGATGAACTCCCCGATGGCCTGAGCAGCACAAACCTCCAGTTTAACCCAGTTCATCCACAGCAACAACTCACCGCATCTCAGGCAGGCCGCTACAGCCGGGCCGGGTCTAGAGGTCCTTCATGTCCTCAGCACTGGGTCAGCACTGGGTCTGTACTGGTGTGTACTGGTCTGTACTGGGTCTGTACTGGGTCAGCACTGGGTCAGCACTGAGTCAGTACTAGTCTGTACTGGGTCAGCACTGGGTCTGTACTGGTCTGTACTGGGTCAGCACTAGGTCTGTACTGGGTCAGCACTGGATTAGCACTGGGTCAGCACTGGGTCTGTACTGGTCTGTACTGGGTCAGCACTAGGTCTGTACTGGGTCAGCACTGGGTCTGTACTGGTCTGTACTGGGTCTGTACTGGGTCAGCACTAGGTCTGTACTGGGTCAGCACTGGATTAGCACTGGGTCAGCACTGGGTCTGTACTGGTCTGTACTGGGTCAGCACTAGGTCTGTACTGGGTCAGCACTGGGTCTGTACTGGTCTGTACTGGGTCAGTACTGGGTCTGTACTGGTCTGTACTGGGTCTGTACTGGGTCAGTACTGGGTCAGCACTGGGTCAGCACTGGGTCTGTACTGGGTCAGTACTGGGTCAGCACTGAGTCAGTACTAGTCTGTACTGGATCTGTACTGGGTCAGCACTGGGTCAGCACTAGGTCTGTACTGGGTCAGCACTGGGTCTGTACTGGGTCTGTACTGGGTCAGCACTGAGTCAGTACTAGTCTGTACTGGGTCAGCACTGGGTCTGTACTGGGTCAGTACTGGGTCAGCACTGAGTCAGTACTAGTCTGTACTGGGTCTGTACTGGGTCAGCACTGAGTCTGTACTAGTCTGTACTGACCCAGTACTGACCCAGTGAAGACAGACGGCCAGCAGGACAGACACAAACGTGTGTCACAGGCCTGATGCTGGTTTCGGACCCCTGCGCTCATACATGGAGGGTTAATTTGACCCCCCAGAGGCCTCAGCACGGACTCACAGGGTCCAGCATGAAGAAGTTGAGTCCGGCTCCGGTGCTGAGGGCCACAAGGGTGGCGCTGCCGTACAGGGTGTATCCTGCACACACGATGTTGGCCCCCGGCTGCAGGGCGTCCTCCTCCGTGGGCTCCCCCTCCGACACCTGCAAACAGACCAACGAAGAAGAAACAGAGGCGTCCAGACGTCAGCTCACCCCCCAGAGATTCATCTGGTCTTCAGAGAACAACCAGAGCAGCAGACAGTCAGTGTGCTCAGAGCGAAGCACCCCCCTGCCCACCCTCCTGCTGACCGTCACTCATGTCACAGAACCACTTTTCTCCTGCAGCGCCCCCCAGTGTCTGCTCAGCGTTACTGCACTGACTAGAATATGAACTAGACACTTTCATGAAGGTGTTTCTGTCTGCAGGGAGCAGAGCTGTGGGGGGGTCAGAGGGATCAGAGGGGTCAGAGGGGTCAGACCGCTGTGCTGTAGCTGGTCCCTGAACACATCACGGTGTACAGAGTCAGACTGACCCGTTTGTAGATGGCGAAGATGGTGCCAATGGAGGCCAAGCAGTCGATGTTACTGGAGCCGTCCAGAGGGTCGAAACACACCACGTACTTCCCCTGAGAGGTGATGAGAGCAAACACGTTTACATGACGACACATTTAAAATGACCTGCTCACACTTTCTGTCTGATGTGAAGCAGAACACAAGCTGAGCTTCATTCTCCAACAGTCCCTCCTTCTCTTCATAATCATCACTGATCACAACACCAGGATGGTCTTCACGAGCTCCTGCATTTGTTCTAAAAATGGAGGAAAAATGTTTGAAGTCTTTCTGCAAAAACTGTCTGAGCCATTAGACAGGCAGAGAGACAGACAGGCAGAGAGACAGACAGGCAGTAAGGACAGTGAAGAACAGCTGTGGTATCGGCAGCCAATCATCCTTCAAATATACAACAACAAACATTTACACACATTTTCCTGCAAAAACACAAAGAGACGTTCCCTAACCCTTCACAGGACAGGAGACAGTTTAGAAAGCAGAGCACCACGGGGCCCCCCCTGAAGTGACCCCCCCCCCCCAGCTCACCCTCTTCTCTCTGGGCGTGACGATGAGCTCCTTGTTCTCCTCGGACACCATGCAGCAGGTGCTGTAGGACGCCTGCAGCATGTTGATCACCAGGTCGTTGGACAGCACATCCAGCTTCTTCACGTCGTCCCCCGTCACGTTCACCGAGCCCGCCATGCCCTGCCTGTGTGGACCAATCAGCAGCCAGGCTTCAGTCCGTCACTCGTACAGGAGTGTGTGGTCACATGACGTCACTTTAACCCCCACATGTACTCTAACAGCACGCTACCAGCCATCGGACACACTCACTGTGAGGGCTCAGCTGCCCTGTAGAGCCCCCCAGTGAGCTCACCAAGCCCCCCCCCAACCAACCACACAGCTTCTATCTCTTCACTGGACACACCTGCTCTGTCACCACGGCACATACAGGTACCTGGTCGGTACCAGGTCGGTACCTGGTGGGTACTTACAGGTGGGCCAGGCCGGCCTTTCTCACAGCAGAGGAGATGGCTTTGATGGCGGTCAGGATGGAGTTGATGAGCTGGGTCAGCTCACCCGTGGCCCCCTTGGCCTGGCGGCCGGTCTCGATGACGAAACGGGTCAGGGTCCATACGTCGGTGTCGAAGGTGGACTGGTCCGACATGTTGGTCCTGCTGCGTCTGTGGACGACCTCCTACAGACGAGTCCTCTGCAGAGCCTGGGGGCTATTTGTGTGTGCTGGGGGGTGTCGGGTATCAAGCCGTCCTCCGGTGGGAGGTGTTGCAGCAGAGCAGCGGTTGGGTAAAGGAGCTCTAAAGGAGCCCCCCCCCCCCCCCATCATAGCAGCCTGTTTACCCAGCATGCCTCAGTGCTCCTTGCTGGAGTCTCTGGTTCTGGTTGAAGCTGAACTCGCTCAGCTGGCAGCTTTAAATGTCACAGCAGCTCTGAGAGCTCGCTGACCTTCAGCTCAAAGGTCGCCTCTGGGCCTCTGGGCCTCTGCTCGCCGCTCTGCTCGCCGCTCTGCTCGTTAGATCACACATCCTAAGGCTATGGAGGTCTGACACACACACAGGAAACAGTTTTTCCATCAGATTCATGTGGATTTATTGAGAAACTTCAGTTCTTCACATTTAATAACAGTCATACTAATAACAAAGGCATCTTCAGGTTCTGTTGCACAGAGGATAGAAAGAATGAATGAATGAAGGCACAGCTGGTTTGGTTCATTAAGACGTTTTTCTTTGGCACATTTTTGGTCTTTGGTGCTTTTTTGTGCAAAGTGTGTGTGTTGTTGTTGTTGTTGTTGAGCTCCTGTTGTCATGTTTACACACACACACACACACACACACACACTCAGAACATGAAAGTTGCTGCTGTATGAAAACTTTAACTTATTTTTGTGTTTTAATATTTTGAAGACGCCGCTGATGAAGATGATGATGATGATGACAATGACGATGGTTCTGACTGGACAGCGGCGGCGTGGACGTAGCCTCACTTCCTGGCGTGCTTGTGGCAGACGGCGATGTACTCGAGCACGTCGTCGGGGGAGCCCAGGGCCACGGGGGCCCGCTGGTGGATGCTCTGAGGCTGGATGTCCAGGATGGTCTGCAGGCCGGTGGAGGCCATGCCCCCCGCCTGCTCCACGATGAAGGCCATGGGGTTACACTCATACAGCAGCCGCAGCTGGGGGGGGGGGGGGGGGGGGAGGGGGAGGGAGAGAGAGAGAGACTTTACCTTTTCCTCTCCACATAATCTGTTCTATGAGGAACATTTAAACTCTGTTTCTACCAGTCAGATGACAGAAGCCCCCCAGTCCTGTGTGTCTGTGTTAAACCAGCAGCCCCCCCCCTCTAGGAGCAGACGGGGGCTTCGGGGTGTCTGACCTCACAGACTGATGAAACACAGCTGAGGTCGACCAGGAGGAGGAACGAGAAGCTTTTCAGAAGGCGACACTGAGTTACCGACAGTGGGAGGAAGTGAGGAAACAGGTTGTGACACTTTCTCCAGAGCGCAACACGGGGGGAGGACGGGGGAGGACGGGGGAGGACTCATCGCTCTACGGCTCTTTTTACACATTCGGCCTGTTTTATGTCCCTAACACGTCCTCTCTCAGACAAACGTCTCAATTAGACATCTGGTTTATTTTACCTGCTCGTTCTGTCGCTCTTCACCTCATTTCTACAACAGTTAGTCCTGAAAACACAGAAGGAACTGATTCCTTGTGTCTCGATCGTTCTGTAGGAAAAACATCCAACATGTGAAAAGCTTTTGTCTCTAAAGTGTCGACAAACTGTGAAGCTGCTGCTGCTGCTGCTG
>NC_092018.1:452086-482086 GCF_042242105.1 Pempheris klunzingeri | reverse complement strand
TTACCCGCTGGAGTCTACCCGCTGTAGCTTACCCACTGTAGTTTACCCGCTGGAGTCTACCCGCTGTAGTTTACCCACTGTAGTTTACCCGCTGGAGTCTACCCGCTGTAGTTTACCCACTGTAGTTTACCCGCTGGAGTCTACCCGCTGTAGCTTACCCACTGTAGTTTACCCGCTGGAGTCTACCCGCTGTAGTTTACCCGCTGTAGTTTACCCGCTGGAGTCTACCCGCTGTAGTTTACCCGCTGTAGTTTACCCACTGTAGTTTACCCACTGGAGTCTACCCGCTGTAGCTTACCCACTGTAGTTTACCCGCTGGAGTCTACCCGCTGTAGTTTACCCACTGTAGTTTACCCGCTGGAGTCTACCCGCTGTAGCTTACCCACTGTAGTTTACCCGCTGGAGTCTACCCGCTGTAGCTTACCCACTGTAGTTTACCCGCTGGAGTCTACCCGCTGTAGCTTACCCTCTGTAGTTTACCCGCTGGAGTCTACCCGCTGTAGTTTACCCGCTGTAGTTTACCCGCTGGAGTCTACCTGCTGTAGTTTACCCGCTGTAGTTTACCCACTGTAGTTTACCCGCTGGAGTCTACCCGCTGTAGCTTACCCACTGTAGTTTACCCGCTGGAGTCTACCTGCTGTAGTTTACCCACTGTAGTTTACCCGCTGGAGTCTACCCGCTGTAGCTTACCCGCTGTAGTTTACCCGCTGGAGTCTACCTGCTGTAGTTTACCCGCTGGAGTTTACCTGCTGTAGTTTACCCGCTGTAGTTTACCCGCTGGAGTCTACCTGCTGTAGTTTACCCGCTGTAGTTTACCCACTGTAGTTTACCCGCTGGAGTCTACCCGCTGTAGCTTACCCACTGTAGTTTACCCGCTGGAGTCTACCCGCTGTAGTTTACCCACTGTAGTTTACCCGCTGGAGTCTACCCGCTGTAGCTTACCCACTGTAGTTTACCCGCTGGAGTCTACCTGCTGTAGTTTACCCGCTGTAGTTTACCCGCTGTAGTTTACCCGCTGGAGTCTACCCGCTGTAGCTTACCCACTGTAGTTTACCCGCTGGAGTCTACCTGCTGTAGTTTACCCACTGTAGTTTACCCGCTGGAGTCTACCCGCTGTAGCTTACCCACTGTAGTTTACCCGCTGGAGTCTACCTGCTGTAGTTTACCCGCTGGAGTTTACCCACTGTAGTTTACCCGCTGGAGTCTACCTGCTGTAGTTTACCCGCTGTAGTTTACCCGCTGGAGTCTACCCGCTGTAGTTTATTAGATAAGATAAGATAAGATAAGATAAGATAAGATAAGATAAGATAAGATAAGAACCTTATTCATCCTGAAGGAAATCATTTTGCCAGAATACAAAAGTTGAAGCAGTACACAGTTACAGAAAGGAATGAAATAAACATCAGAATAAGTTTACAAAGTGTCTCAGCGGATGCAGAGAAATAGTGCCTAACAAATTAAATAAAATAAGGTAGACTACAGCAGGTAAACTACAGCGGGTAGACTACAGCGGGTAGACTACAGTGGGTAAACTACAGCGGGTAGACTGCAGCGGGTAAACTACAGCGGGTAAACTACAGCGGGTAGACTGCAGCAGGTAGACTGCAGCGGGTAAACTACAGAGGGTAAACTACAGCAGGTAAACTACAGCAGGTAGACTACAGCGGGTAGACTACAGCGGGTAGACTCCAACGGGTAAACTACAGCGGGTAAACTACAGCAGGTAAACTACAGCAGGTAGACTCCAACAGGTAAACTACAGCGGGTAAACTACAGCAGGTAGACTCCAACAGATAAACTACAGCAGGTAAACTACAGCAGGTAGACTCCAACAGATAAACTACAGCAGGTAAACTACAGCAGGTAGACTCCAACAGGTAAACTACAGCAGGTAAACTACAGCAGGTAGACTCCAACAGGTAAACTACAGCAGGTAAACTACAGCAGGTAGACTCCAACAGGTAAACTACAGCAGGTAAACTACAGCAGGTAGACTTCACCTGTAGCTCCGCTTGACCTTCATTTCCGCTCCGAGTTCTTCAGCGCATGCGCGCGGGTCAGTGCCTCGCTGAAAGTACAAAGAGCTGCAGGAGCGCACGGACCCGACAGACAGACAGACAGACAGACGGACGGTCTGACGGAGAGTTACCGCTCCAGCCGGACTACTGGAGTCCAGAGACGCCCAGAGGACTTACCGACCGGGTCCGGGTCCACAGAGAGCCCGGGGCTACCCAGACCGGAGGACCGGGTCGACAGGGACACCGGGGCTACGCAGACCGGGTCCGGGTCGACAGGGACACCGGGGCTACGCAGACCGGGTCCGGGTCGACAGGGACACCGGGGATACTCAGACCGGGTCCGGGTCCGGGTCCAACGGCTCCGGTAAGTGGACGTCAGCAGCTTATCAGAGCTCGTGCCTGAAGTTTGGAAGCTCTCAGGTTAGTTTGTGTCTGTGTGAACACGCACGAGCCTTTGGTCGAAGGACCCGGATTAGTTCAGTGTGTCTTCGATGTTCCGGGTGAGGAGGTGCTGCAGGGCCAGGCCACACCAGGCCAGGCCAAACCAGGCCACACCAGGCCAAACCAGGCCAGGCCACACCAGGCCAAACAATCCCACAAAGCGTTGCTGGTAAAACAGGAATATGTTCAATGTTGTGTGTCTGTTCAGCCTCAGCTCACTGGTTCCCACCTGTTGTCTGTCTGTTTTCTACCTGTTGCCTGTCTGTTTTCTACCTGTTTTCTACCTGTTGTCTGTCTGTTTTCTACCTGTTGTCTGTCTGTTTTCTACCTGTTTTCTACCTGTTGCCTGTCTGTTTTCTACCTGTTTTCTACCTGTTGCCTGTCTGTTTTCTACCTGTTGTCTGTCTGTTTTCTACCTGTTGCCTGTCTGTTTTCTACCTGTTGTCTGTATGTTGCCTGTCTGTTTTCTACCTGTTGTCTGTCTGTTTTCTACCTGTTGTCTGTCTGTTTTCTACCTGTTGCCTGTCTGTTTTCTACCTGTTGTCTGTCTGTTTTCTACCTGTTGTCTGTCTGTTTTCTACCTGTTGCCTGTCTGTTTTCTACCTGTTGTCTGTATGTTGCCTGTCTGTTTTCTACCTGTTGTCTGTCTGTTTTCTACCTGTTGTCTGTCTGTTTTCTACCTGTTGCCTGTCTGTTTTCTACCTGTTGTCTGTCTGTTTTCTACCTGTTGTCTGTCTGTTTTCTACCTGTTGCCTGTCTGGGTGGTCTCCCTGTGTAGAGTTTGGACCTCCTGCTGGGCTCTCAGGCTCTAGGAGATGAAGCCCTGGACTGTTGTGAGGAAGAGGAGGGACGTGAGGAGGAAGAGGAGGAAGAGGAGGGACATGATGAATATGATGAGTGTGTCGGCGGTTTGATGAAAGCGATCAGAGTCGTGGTGCTTATGGTGCTTTTCCACCTGCTCTGCTCGGTCTGTAGGGTTCTCCACCAGGTGATAGTTCCTGGTACCAGGTATTATTCAGTACCTCCTCTGCCGGGGTTCCAAGCGAGCTGAGTGGAGCTGAAACTGTGACGTCACCAGACTGCAGGCCACCGATTGGCCGGGGAGCGACGTCACTGGATGAGTCATGAGAGCGATCAAAGCCTCCGTCTTTAAACCTGGAAACAGTTTTTATTATTCCTGTGAACGAGGTGAACGGATCCACACAAACCAAACGCTCCACGTCCTCAGTTGTGTTTGTGTTTGTGTCGCATACAAATGAACCACCGGAGCTTCAGGTCGCCTCGCTATGACGACCCCCCCACTTTGAGCCGGTACGCTACTGTAATGGAAACCAACCAAACCGAGTACAGTAGAGGCGAGTAGAGCTAAAACTGTGTGATGGAAAGGTGCCATTAGTGTCCTATAACAGGTTCCACTCAGCCTGGGAACATCCCCAGAACACGAGGGGGAACATCCCCAGAACACGAGGGGGAACATGAGGGGGAGGCGTCCTGGCTCCGGCCACAGCACGGCCGTCTCCTGTTCCTCCCTCTGGTGGTTCTCTAAGTGTTGAACCTGCTCGTAGCCACACGTCCCTCTGCTGGAGCTCAGTGGAGCTCTGGTCCACGCCGTCGTCACTCTGCCTCAGCCTGAGAGGACATTTGGCCGAGGGCTGTCGGTTAACGCCGTAGTGAGACGACCCCTCTGTCCACGTGATCGAAGCTGGGCGTCTGCCCCCCCCTCGCCCCCCCCCCCCCCCCCCCGTTTGTTTGGAGGAAGTGACTTCCACGCCCCCGCCCCGTCTGATGGGGCTCTGTGTCAAACTTTGCCTGCTTTTCTTGCGGCCGTCCAGTTTTCGCAGCGTCCTCGCTGTGGTGTTCGCTCTGTAATTTCTCATGGGGGGTGGGGGTTGTAGTTTTGGTTGAACATCTGTGCACCCCCCCCCCCCCCCCCCTCTTTGTGGTTCTACTGCATGTTTCAGTGCTTAAAATCTGACATTCTGGCTTGAAAAGAAGAGTTTCGACCTGGAGGTCAGCTGGAGATCTGCTGGAGATCTGCTGGAGATCAGCTGGAGGTCAGCTGGAGATCAGCTGGAGATCTGCTGAGGCCTGAGCAGCAGGCCAGACACCAGAATCAGAGGTTAGATGGACGACTTGTTGAACGTAATAAAAACAAAAGAGAAGTCAGGTTTCAGGGAATCCTCCTGACAGATTTGCAGGGCGGCTGCCAGCCTCACACTGTTTCCACATTAGTTAGGGGGGGGGATTATTGGAGCGATCAAAGCTTCGGCACAACGGCTCCAAAATCAGTTTAAATTGGTGGTTTCTGGATTTGGAGGCTTACGGAGTCGGAGCAGGCCTCGGATGGATTGGCAGACCTCTCTCATGCTCTCTCTGATCACAGATACTCTGTATGGGAGGGGGGGGGGCTCTGAAGTGGGAGTCAGGAGGAAGTATAAAAAAGACTCATCCAGTGGTGTTTTGGGGATGTGACGGACTGTTGCCATGGATACAACATGGTGACTCTCTCTAAAGGTGTTCGAACTGGTCCTTACAGGTAACGTGCTACATAACCCCAGCAGCCTTTACGCTGAGCTAAATTAGCATCACCTTTAGACATGAGAGTCCTGTGAAGACGAAGCTATCAGCCCAAGTGGTGAACGTCTCTGCGAAGTGTGTCGCATTTCCGGTTCCCGGTGCCTTCAGGTCAGCTGGGAATTTTTTTGAATATGAGCAGTAATGCTCTTCCCATCATGCCTCTGGCCCAGCCGGCTGCTGATTGGCTCATACTGCAGCGTCTCTGGAAAAGTTTGACACTGATTAAACCCCCATGGCTTAGAAATATAAAACACGGGGAGTAAAAACTGAGCGTGCTTCAGGCGTCTGTCAGCAGTTGTACAGACGTTGTTTCGTTGTAAAACCACAGGGATGCACAGGAAGTGAGGCGGAGAAGCGGCGCCGTATTCTGGTGTGATGATGCAGCCGTGGCTTCTACCGCAGTGCTGGCACGGATGTATAAACCACGATGGGTCCAGTGGAGTTGGTAAATAAACGGTGCAAGCTGATGTGTGATGGCGGCGACCTGTAGATGTGCTCAGGCTGTGGAGCGAGCTGCGTGTTAGCTGAGCGTCTCTGAGAGGCCACAACTCTGTAATACGAATCTGTCCCCCGGGACGTCCTGGGCAGGCTGAGGTCTGTGAGGTGGAACAGCTTCTGTCAATCCAGGAGTCAAACCGTTGTCAACTATTACATTCATCAGTCCAGACTCTTGAACGTCTCCTCTGACTAAAACATCTGAGGTTGTGCTTCAGGAAACATTTAATGGACCAAACGCCTGATGGATTAGTGGAGAGAATAAAGGACAGATGAACGGACAGTGAGCATAAAAGCCCTGATCTGACGGTCGAGCTGCCCCCCCCCATGTGGGGAGGCGTCGGATGGTTCAGGCCTGCAGGCTGCAGCTTGTTCGGGCTCCTGCTGGGACGTGAACACGATGAAGGTATTTGTCGGCGTAGCGGGGATTAACCCCGGCCAAACCTTGAAGTGTGTTTCACAAAGATGTTTTGTTTCCTGGTATGTTAATCCCTCGGTGACGGCCCCCCCTCCGTCGTCATGTGCTCGCTGTATCGCATCAGGATCATTTTCACGTCCACTGGCTTTAAATCTGAGTCACCATCTGAGGAGTCTTCGGTCCCTGGTCTCCTGGTCTCCTGGTCTCCTGGTCTCCTGGTCTCCTGGTCTCCTGGTCTCCTGGTCTCCTGGTCCTCCACCAATCAGAGACGGAGCTCTGTGTGTCTGAAACACATGGGGGGGGGGCTGCAGCCGACCGGACTGCTCCCTGACGCTCTGGATGTTCTGCTGCAGCGTCCAGCAGCACCTTTTTCAGTACGACAGGTGTGTGAGGAAGTGGACCCTCGGGGGGGGGGGCACATTTCACACCTTCAGAGAAAAGTACAGCAGACACCACAGATGATGTCAGAAACGCTGCGTTTCTATTGGCCAGCAGGTACTGATGCAGGCCGCACGTCAGGTGTGTCACCTGTCAGCTCGGGGGTGTTCAGATGAACCTGCAGGTGGGGGCTCAGCTTTTCTGTTTCCACGTCACACTGTCATAGACAGACAGACTTCCTGTTCAGTTTTCTCCTTTACTTATGTTCTGTGTGGTCTTGAATGTCTCCTGCTTCAGTAATGGGACGTGAACACAGAACCGTCCCACTGCTGGGGGGGGTCCTGGAGAACCTGGTGCTGACTCCGTTGCCCCCCTCCCCCCTGCTGTCCTCACACACTGTAGAGGTGTGGGTGTAGAGGCAGCTGTCACCAGAGGCCCCGCTGAATGAAGGGAAAGTGCTGTGAGGGCCGAGCCCCCCCCCCAGGGGCTGCTCTGATAATCCTCAGATATGCAGGCGTGCTCAGACTCCTCCTGCCAGGCTGCTGTAGCTAGAGAGCGTCTCTGCAGCTGGAAAGCTTCACTGATTGATCGATTAACAGGCGCTCTGGGTGTTTCAGCGGTCGGCGTCCAGAACGTGCGGTCGAGTTGCACTCTGGACCAGACGTGCTGTACGTCAGCTGACGTGGAGCTCACCTGCACAGGTACCTAGCCAGCTGCAGGGTGCAGCCTGGGAACCCCCCAGGGCCCAGCCGCCTCTGTCACTCATCTCTCATCGAGCAAACACATCCCAGACAGTCAGAGGCCTGTTTTCAGTTTCATGCGGCGCAGAAGTCAGCAGGAAATGACAGACGCCTTCCTCTGACTAAAGTAAACGTCTTATTTCCGGCGGTCATGTGACCTCCCGACGGGTTAGGGTGCTCCAGCCGGTGAACACGGCGGCGCTGACGGGCAGAAGCAGAGCGAGTGCCAGTAGTTATGTAGAAACATGAAGACGAAGGGCGTCGGCCTGCAACAGGAAATGACTTCCTGTGTGGTCAGTGTTTACAGCGAGGGGCTCGCTCCCCCGATCCCATCATCATCATCATCATCATCAGTTTCAGTACGAGGGGGAGACGCCTGACTGAGCTGAGGTCAGTCTGACTTCAGGCCGCCTCCCTCTCAGGTTTCAGTTTCCACAGGTGAGGGGCAGATCACCATGGCAACACCGTCCACTGGTTGTTGGTGCTGTTCAGGTTCCTGGTTTTCTGCCTGAGAGGAGAGCTGGATTCATTCCTCAGGGGTTAAGTGGAGACTAAATCTGTCGACTTTCTAACGTGACAGCCGGCGTGGTGTTGGCGCGGCGTGGACAGTGGCGTCCTACCCAGAAGCCTTCATGTTTCCCGTGGAGCCTGGCTACCGGGCAGGTAGCTGGTTAGCAGGCAGAGAAAACACACAGTGGACTGGAACACGTCCCTGCTGTCACAGTGTTGTTTTATTAATATCCTTCACTGGATTTCTTCATGTGATGTAGAGGCCCTGCGGTCTGTTGGCCGTCTGTGCCTCCCTAAGCCGGGTTGTTTGCCTGGTTACCGTGGTGGAGTTGATGATGACCACAGATGGTCTGACGGACGGGTTGATCTGCTGTTGACTCTCGTCTGGCTGCTTCACGTGTTCACTGACGTCTGCAGAGCACAGGTCAATATTTATCCACAGGCCGCCGTGTCCTTCAGCACTGGTTATCAGTGAGGTTAACAGACTGTCAGTAGTTATTAGTGAGGTTAACAGACTGTCACTGGTTATCAGTGAGGTTAACAGACTGTCACTGGTTATTAGTGAGGTTAACAGACTGTCAGTAGTTATTAGTGAGGTTAACAGACTTTATCAGTAGTTATTAGTGAGGTTAACAGACTATCACTGGTTATCGGTGAGGTTAACAGACTGTCAGTAGTTATTAGTGAGGTTAACAGACTGTCACTGGTTATTAGTGAGGTTAACAGACTATCACTGGTTATCGGTGAGGTTAACAGACTTTATCAGTAGTTATTAGTGAGGTTAACAGACTGTCAGTAGTTATTAGTGAGGTTAACAGACTTTATCAGTAGTTATTAGTGAGGTTAACAGACTATCACTGGTTATCGGTGAGGTTAACACACTGTCAGTAGTTATTAGTGAGGTTAACAGACTGTCACTGGTTATTAGTGAGGTTAACAGACTATCACTGGTTATCGGTGAGGTTAACAGACTTTATCAGTAGTTATTAGTGAGGTTAACAGACTGTCAGTAGTTATTAGTGAGGTTAACAGACTTTATCAGTAGTTATTAGTGAGGTTAACAGACTGTCAGTAGTTATTAGTGAGGTTAACAGACTGTCAGTAGTTATTAGTAAGGTTAACAGACTTTATCAGTAGTTATTAGTGAGGTTAACAGACTGTCAGTAGTTATTAGTGAGGTTAACAGACTTTATCAGTAGTTATTAGTGAGGTTAACAGACTGTCAGTAGTTATTAGTGAGGTTAACAGACTTTATCAGTAGTTATTAGTGAGGTTAACAGACTGTCACTGGTTATTAGTGAGGTTAACAGACTGTCAGTAGTTATTAGTGAGGTTAACAGACTGTCACTGGTTATTAGTGAGGTTAACAGACTGTCAGTAGTTATTAGTGAGGTTAACAGGCTATCACTGGTTATCGGTGAGGTTAACAGACTTTATCAGTAGTTATTAGTGAGGTTAACAGACTGTCTGTTGTTGCTACAGACAGCAGCTAAAGTCAAAGTGAGTATTTTTAAGTCGAACATAGTGTTAAAACCTCTCTGAGCGGTTAATTTCTGGCCTGGTGCCACTGATTCTAAAGAAATATTGATGTGGTGGAATATATAATATATAATATATAATATATGACTGAAAGTCTGAACTCTTTATTCTTTACTTACTCTCACACTTTACTTCTCTTTTATTTGGAAAACTTGTCTGACTTCCTGCTCGTGTCATCTGCTCTGTGCTGCTTGACACAGTTCAGCCACGTTGAAAATAGAAGTGTTGTGTATCTTTAGCCTTTAGTTTTTGTGTTTTAAATCGTTAGTTCAGCTCCAACACAACATGTGTGTAACACACAGTAACACACTGACTGATGGAGGCAGCAGCTCTAAAATCCCTGTTTTAGTGAATGTAGTCTGTGTGCTGTTTGTGGTTAAACCAAAAGGATCTTCCAGGTCTCTCTCTGTAGGGATCCTTTCCATGATGCTGTCACACACTTAGAATAACACTCTGAGCCTGTCAGTGGATCAAACAAGCTCTTTTAGTGGACCTACTGTGATCAGGTGCAGTTGTCCCAAAGGATCACGTTGCAGCCATTGCAGCCCGTTTGGTGTCTGCTGGCTGAGGTGATCTACTGGACCAGTTCCAACACTTTTACTACCTACCAGTCACTCAGACACCAGGATGAGGACACAGAGGACCAGGGATAGAAACAGTGGAGTGGCCCTTTAGTTAGTGCTTTGTGATGAACCTCCTCTGTTTCCTCTCTGGCTACTGAAACAATGTTGATCTCCTACTTAAGCTTTAAGTTAAATAGACGACCAACTGTCAACCACATGAAAACTTAGTGGTAGAGAAGTAACACCTGTTCACTCTAGTATTATCACCCCCCCCCCCCCCTTCCCAGAATACCCTGGGAGTTAATCCCTTTGTTTGCCGGGAGGATCCCCACTTCGACCAAAACAGAGCAGCCACAATGTTTCCAGTGTTTCAGAGGAATGTTACTGCCATTGTTGACCAGGATGACTCCCACTGGGACCCCTCACCCTCCTCACCCTCCTCACCCTCCTCACCCCTCCTCTGCCAACACAGTACCGATGAAGGCATGCCACTGTTTTCCTAGCCTCTGACCCCGTGACCGAGCCGACATAATAAAGGATGATAGGAAGTCATTAGTTAGCACGGCTCCTCTCCTGTGAGTTCAGTCTTTCTAAAGACACTCGAGCGTCGTTGCTCTTTGTGTTTAGTGTCCAGATCGGCTGTTGAGTCGTGTGTCAGTCTGGAGGGAAGAAACAGGGTTTTTACATCTAAAGTAAACTGTTAATGCTGAAAAACCATCATTTCATGACTTTGGGTTTGTCTCCCCAACAGTTAAAGAATAAAAACATTAATATGAAACAGAGTAAAGCAGTAAATCTTCCCGTTAGAGGACAGAGACGATCAGCTGTCGATCAGATGACTCTGTGATTTATCAGATTCTGTTCGTCTGCAGGAGGATTGTGGGAGATGGAATCTGTGCTGAGAGGTGTTTCTGTTATTTAGTCCAGCGTGCTGACGTAGATGAGACTGATAGGACTGATAATGGAGTCCTCTCTCTGAAGCCGCCCGTCGTTCAGCGCGGTGTGATGATGTCATACAGCGGGCTGACCTCAGCTTTCCTCAGCGACCAATCACATGTTTTTGTTTCACACCTTTAATTCTCCGACATACATGTTACATGTATGTTTGTAGTGTGGGTATTTAACATGTTCAGGACTGTGCAGGGTCTGACACAGGAAATATGTGTGAAAGCATTCTGACATGTCTTCACACCTGAACCTTCACACCTGAACCTTCACACCTGAACCTTCACACCTGAACCTTCACACCTGAACCTTCACACCTGAACCTTCACACCTGAACCTTCACACCTGAACCTTTGCTGTATGTAAATACCCAGTGTTTAAATACCCAGTGACCGTCTGAAGCTGTGCTGGTGGACTTGTTTTCTGTCAGTCTGTCAGTCTGGTGGACCTTTAGGAGCTCATGAAGCTCTTTGAAAGCTCAGGGGTGAAGATGTTAAAGTAAATGTTGTTTGGTTGAATGTTTTCCCAGCAGGGACCGTCCCCTGTGGCGTCTGCTGTGGCGGCCATGATGCAGTAGATCTAGATAGATCTAGAACGACTCTCCATCCCCATGTAGTCCAGATACATCCTCATCTTCTTCCACATGTCCCCAGCAGGCTCCCCCCCCCCCCCCCCCCCCCCCCCCCCCCCGTGGGAATAACTCAGTGTGATCAGTGTGTGGACGGCTAACGGGGAGAGAAGTGTCGTCATCCCCAAAACGCTCCCCCTTCCTCCCCCACATACACTGTTTTATTTCCCCTTCTCTCAGTAGAACAAATCATTTAGCTGCCACCCTAACGGGATAACCTCCCTCCCTCCCTCCCTCCCTCCCTCCCTCCCTCCCTCCCACGTTCAGCTCGTCTCTTCGGGGCCTCTGGAAGAACCCGGTGGTTCCTGTCTGAACGGCTGAGGACCGATGGCAGGTCTTCAGAGCCTCCTCGTTCTGCTCCCTGAGGGATAAGGAGCCGTTTATCTCCAGACAAACTATCATCACACTGACAGATTAGCTTCATGCCCCTGACTGTCAGTGACGAAGTCTGTTAATCAGGCCTAACCGCTGATGTCACCACGGGGGGGTCATGTTTATTTAAACATGAAAGCCTGTGATCTGTGATAAAGACTGAGGGAGGGGGCGGTGAGAAGGAAGGAAGCTGGTCAGTGGGCGTCTGTAGCTCACCTGCTAACAGGACGATCACTGCACACCTTTTGTTCCAAAGACACGCTTGTGCTTTTGTGTGTGAAACCTTTGGAGCAGTTTAGACTGCCCCCCCCCCCCCCCCAGCGTCCCTCACTGTAAACACACTAAAGGAACAGATTAGACAAAGGTGACGAGGCAGTTTGCTTCACTACAGATTTAAAACTTAGGAAATGTGTATTTTCAGTTAATTTGCATTAAAACAGGTTGGAATCTTTTAACGGAAATCAGACGGAGACTTAAACAGTCAGCAGATCCTGAGACCTGAATCTGTGCAGTAACCAGGGATCAGTACTGATCAGTCACTGAGAAGCTTGTGAGAGCGTGCAGAGGAAACACCGTGTAGCTGCTGCTGGTTGCTGCAGCAGAGCCGTGCGTCCTGGGGGGGGCGCTGTTGTCGGCGTGTTCAGGGCAGCTGGGAGGGAGGCAGCAGACGGGCTCCTGTTCACAAGAGCAGTGTTAAAGTTCATCATTGTACTGTTGCAAAGAGGGTGACGATGGTCCTCAAGTCAGACTCGGAGCAGGAAGGGAGTCCTCGTTCCTCTGGGTGTTTCCGTCTTTGTTCGGTCTGTTGGGACCTTTAAGGGCTTTTAGACTCTAAAACGACCTCACAGACGATCAAACTGCAAACCTTAAGTCATAAACAAGCATAAAATGAGGTGCAGTGAAGCCGGTCTGAGTGAAAAGGGTCTGCTGCTGTAGTTCAGGATCACGGTGAACACATGGTTTGGTTTCTCTTCGTCTCTCCCCTGAAGTCACTGATGTCTTTAGACTGAAGAAAGATGGTTTCTCTTTTTCTTTCCAAGGAGCAGAGCGTCAGCAGCGGTGCAGAGGAGAGGACAGCAGCGTTTTATTGTCTCTTTTTCTGATCCAGTGATCTGACCCATGACTCGATTCATTGAGCTGGAGGCTGATCTTCAGAGCGTGCAGTTCGCTGCACATGTGGACTCTGCTGGGTTTGGAGTCTCTGCATGTGTCTCACAGATGGTCCTCACTGCTGCTCTGTAATTTTAAATCCTCATTCAAGACGCTGTTTTATGCTCAGATCTCTGAAGTTTGCTTGAAATAACAGGACTCATTTTTAAAAGGCTGGATGCACGCTGAGAGTCGCTCAGACAGAGGAATGAACATAATGACGGGGTGGACGCATCATTTTGTTTGATTTCCGTACACGAGACCAGAGGAAGAATAGCAGGAGCTGAGAGTGAAAGCACCAGAAATAACCTGATGTGTGATTATCCAGCAGTGCTGCCTTCAGGGTGCCTGGGATTAAACATGAGCGTGTCGGTCAAGATCTGGGTCCAGATTAGAGGTTTCTTTTAGTTTTCTGTCAGACCAGCTCGATGAACCCATTGGTGGAGGTTCAGCACTCGTCTTCAACATTTAGTTATTGCAGACGGGTCTGATGTTTGGGATGAGTCCAGTCCGACGCACACGCCGCTGCCAGATGCCAGAGATCAATTAACCGGCGTTAATTACCCTCCAAATGGTTAAACGGCTTGTGTTGTGCAGGATGTGACCTTAATGGTTCATCTGTCGCCGTCAGCGTCACATTTTCCAGTTCTTTGGTTTCTGTCCTTCAGAACTCGTCTCTGTGGAGGTCTCGTCCTAATGTTGATGAAGATGTTAGCATGCTAACGGGCTAAACTAGGATGCCACTGAGGGCAGCGTAGCACACGGATGTTAACATTTAGCCCAAAGCACCACAGCCTCACAGAGCTGCTAGCATGGCTGCAGACCTGCTGTTTGTTGTCCAGAAATTCATTGTCTACTCAGAGATGAAGGTTTTATGTTGAGTTCTATGTAGCTTTAGAAAAACTCTCCTCTTTCCCGTCTTGTTTTTCTTCCTCTGACCCGGTGGCAGATAAAGTTGCCATACAGGAAGGTCAGCCCCGCAGCCAACGCTGCCAAACGGCAGTGAACGCCGGCGTGGAGGCGTCCGGCCTCCGTACCTGACTGGCGTCTTCTCCACAGGCGGCTCAGCAGCTTCTGCTGCAAAAACAACCTAATGAGGGCCAGATGCCACAAGTACACACTTCCTGATGCCTGAAAAGTGTTTTTCCCTCCATTAACGATGAGGTTTTATTGGGGGAAAAGCAGCCTGCTGAATATTCAGCCTCTCTCTGCTGTTTACGGACACCCGGCCTCCACAACAGGAGCTGTGGGTGTTTTCTCAGTGGAAAACCGTCACACCACATCCTGACTGGAGCGTTTCCTCTGAAGTCGGTCCCTATGTGGTGACTGGATTCCTCTGAAGTCGGTCCCTATGTGGTGACTGGAGCAGACTGACTGCGGGGCATTCGGGCCTGGGTGGATGTTTTTACTGTAACAAGGCTGATTCTTTGACTCCATAGTTGGGCACTTCTCTGTCCTGAGCCCCTCCCACCAGATGAGACGAGCAGGAAAGTAAAGTTAGCAGCTGCAGTCGTCCTGACTGATGTGATCCTGAAGCTGTTTTACTGCAGCAGCTCTGTGTTTTCTGTGCTCATGTGTGGACCTGTGATCTGTGGTTCAGGCTCTAACGCTAGCCAGCAGTTAGCAGGAGGCTAAACTGTTAGCACCATCCAACATGGCCGCTCCTCTCCTGCTCTCCTGTGGATGTTGATAACGTTCCCTAACGAAGCCGTCAGCACATCCAGATGTTCCAGGAACACGAAGGCAGCAGCTTCATGGTGAACTTCTCTTCCTCTGTCAGACTCCTGGTGGACTGACTCTGTTTCACTGCCTTCACTGTCTCCTCTCTGTCAGACTGTCTGAGTCCTCCTCCTTTGTTCAGGTCGCTCTGCAGTGTAGACAGAAACTTTTCCTGCAGGACTTTCCTCCACTGAATCAGACGTCTGTAGAGCAGCCAATAGGAGCGCTCGCTCTCTCTGAGAGCACCTGTGATTGGACACAGCCTCCTGTCACCAGGTAGATTTACTAAACAGCCCGGAGGAGCACAAGGCCAGTTTACTGTCTGACCAGCTGATCTACAGCATGATGAGGTTATTATGGATTAAAGTGAAGTGCCTGTGCTTTAAATGTGAGTTTGCATCACTTTGGGTTTGTCTCGTCTCAGTAAGTCATGCAGCCGGCTGTTGTGTGAACGCAGACAGAGGAACCTGAGCTGAGCTGCTGTAAATCAGTTGTCCTGCACCTGCACCTCCTGTCACACCTGTGAAATACCTGCTGTCTGCTTCATATTTATGCAACAGCTGAGGAGGAAGAGAACAGGTAGTTCTGGTTTGTGTCGGCTGTTTGTTTTGTCTGTTGATCCTTCAGTCGTGTGTCGATCCTTCGCGGATCAGGTGGATAAATCTGTTTGTTCTGTTCAGAGTGGATCATGGTGAGTTTTTCATCTTTGTTCACACTAAAAGGAGCGATGACGCCGAGGTCTCAGGGACTGGCCGATGGTCTGATTCGTCTTGTTGAACGGAGCTGCTGAGAAGTTGTTGTCAAACCGTCAAACAGACGGCTCTGGGTCAAAGGATGAGAAGCTTCACTGGTTTTATTGTGATCAGTTGACTGAAATGTTGGCAGAGGTAGACGTTGGGCAGCGTTGTGTAACTTCTCCTTTGGTTTGGACTCTGTTCCTGTCTTAATAAAAACCAGAAGGAGTTAATTTAATCAGCTGATAACAAGGAAAGCTAATGGTTATTTTGTCTTAATTATTAATCTACTGTTTTTTTTTTCCTTCATCAATCAATGAATCATTTAGTCTCAAAAAGTCTAAAAAAGATCGGCCATCAGTTCTGGAGGCTCAAAATGTCTGAAAGGATCCTTTGAATTTGAAGGTTGTTCCCAATCAGCTGTTGGAGCTCTGACCCACTGAGCTGGGTGGTTCTCAGTGTGTGTGTGTGTGTGTGTGTGACCTGATATCTAAATGTATTATTTAACACACACTGCTGTCTGCTGACACGCCTCATGAACAGGGCTTTTATTTTGAAGGCTGGCTGCAGACTTGGTGATTATGGCTTTTTGTTGACGGTCGTCCTCGCCTCCAGCTGCTGGCGGCTGAATAGAAACGCCGCTGTGCTGGTTAATGTGTGACCGGCGCTCCGCTGGCGGCCTCGTTAGCTGAAGGTCACCGGAGCTTGTTAACCACCTTCGCTCGCCGTGGTTTCACCTGGAGGCCCAGAGCAGGGTCGGCTCCCTCTGAACGGCCTGAAGCTTGTTTCCTCTTTTAGGACGCAGATGGTTTGGCTGTCATCTGAGGAAGCTGTCTAATCTTAGCTGTGAAACCTATCCCCCTGCTCAGGGGCTGCTGGGAACGGGCCCGCTGTCGGGGCCGTGGACTCAGTCGTGTTTGGAGCCTGCGAGCGAGAGGAGGGTAGAATGAGAGTTACAGGTAAGCTGCATGAGCCGAGTGGTAGAGGAGCAGGTTTTCAGCCAGGGGAAGATGTAAAGGTCATGTGTGCTGTTGGCAGGACGTCCTGCAGCAGCTCATGCTGAAGAACGTGGGATCAGCTCCTCAGACATGATGCAGTGTGATCAGGCTCAGTGGAGGTCTGCAGTCATACGTGTGACGGCAGGAAAGTCCTTCCAGCTGAAACACCAACAGCCACCAGAGCCGTAAACTCTCCTCAGCATGTCCATTAACTGAATGCTGTGGTGTGGAGAAAACAGAGGGGAAAGATGCGGACTAGTCCTTTAAAGCCTTGTTAGGACGGGAAGAGTTGGTCCTTCATCCAGCAACAGACGGATCATCATGTATGAACTAACCGGTCTCACCATCAGGTTGTTAACGTGATCTTTCCTCCTGAGACGACCAGGAGTTTAGCGGCTGGTTTTGATGTTGATATGGAAACTTTTTATTGAGAAAAGGAAAAACGATGCCGGGTGTGTTCAGCGGTGTCATCACTTGTCTCCTCAGCCTGAGCTCTCGTTGTCGTTGTTGTCATGGTAACACCAGCTGCTAACTAGTTGGCGTGTTACTAGTTCCTACCCTGCGGTGCTGAGGCAGAGGGTCCGTCAGGAATCCAGTCTGCAGTCGGAGTGTATAAACGGAGCCGGGCGGTGTCCTCGCTCCTCCAGATGCTGTGTGACAAAGCTGCTCTCTGAGGCCGTGAAGTGGACCGGTCCCTCCTCTGGGCTCCTTCCAGCGCAGCAGAAAAGCTCTTTTGTTCCGGCTCATAATGCGTCCATTGATGCTGACCGGGCCGGGGGGGGCACAGGAGCTCCTCTGTTCGCCGGCGCCACACTCACACACACCTGTGGAACAGCAGAGGTCAGCCCCACCCGCCGCACGGAGCAGAACATACGTCCCGTGTTGTCTCTGTGTTCCTGAATGGAGTCAGAACCGCCAGAATAAGAGCCTCTGTTCAGACCTGCTGCTGGTGTCTGTCAGTGGTTCAGAGAAAAGCATCTCATGATGAAGATGATGATGACATACTTGCAGAGCTCTCTGACACTGAAAGCTGTTACCTACCTGTGTGTGTGTGTGTGTGTGTGTGTGTGAGCGTTGATGAGTGTGTCCTGTCTCCGTCCCAGGCTGCAGGCTGCATGCTAACCTGGACTTGATGCATGGCAGTTGCATGAGCGCCGCAGGCCTTGTTGTGGGACGCAGCTGCAGCCATGGCTCAGACCGTGCACGTGAACGGCACCGACCCAGGTAACCTCCCTTTACACTCTCCGCTGCTTCTGTCCTGTCTGTCCTGCTTCAGTGTCTATCACACGGAGTCAGCGGTCCTGTCGGTGATGAAGGTGGTACAAGTCAGAAGTTGGTTTCCTCCAGTACAACATAATGCTAATAATGCTAATAATAATAGTAATGCTAATAATAATAGTAATGCTAATAATGCACTTGTACGTGTTACACGCCTCCTGGCTGTGAGCAGCATGAGCTCATCCTCACTAAATATACGGTGATGAAGACACAATGGGGCTAAATGGGGAGCGGGGGTCCAGTTTCAGGTCTGTATGTGGCTGCTGAGCTCCTGCTGACCCCAAACACACTCAGACTGAAGATCAGAGCTCCTGCAGTGAGTGCAGTGGGGGTCAGGATAGGATGATAGGCAGGATGAAGGCTGATATTACAACGTTATGGGAATAATGAAGTCTCCAGCAGTAAATCACATTAAAGTCATTTTATTTTCTCTGCATTAGTAACTTTTTGTAAAAAGATGTGATGCAGCAGTGTTGTGGCTCCTTCATGTCAGTGAATCAGACTAGACGGATTAATAAAAGGACGTGTGCTGCGTGTCCACGTGTTTCCTCTCAGGACTCTGACAGCTGATGTGTAGCTGAGAGCCTCCCTGCAGCTCTCCGGCCTCTCAGACGTTCACATGTAGAGGACATTTCCACGCCTCAGTGTGAACCGAGCGCACACCTGCAGACAGCTCACATTCCTGAGCGGACTAACGGCACAGAGTGGAGCCTCTTACGCCAAATCCCCCCAGGAATGCTCAGCACGCAGGACGGACGCTGTCAGGACGGTCCGCTCCGCCGCGTGGACGTGAAGCCCTTTAGTGTGTAGATCTGTGTGGGTCCGTTCTCACAGAGTGAAACATGGGGAGGAATGCTACGCTAACACTGCTAACCTGCTAACCTGCTGTAGAAATAACTCCTGCCGTGCCCCCACTTCTCATGCCGCCGTGGTCACCTGCTGCGCCTGAAGAAGGCCAAGAAGACGGCCTGAGGTCTGAGCAGGTCTCACTGAGCTCCTCTCGCTGGGGGGCTGATTTTTATTTCATTTTCCAGTTTTTTTTAAAGGAACAGTTTGACTAGTTTAGCTGACTGGTTGTGAGTTGACTGTAGCTGGAGTATAAAGCCCCCCCCCCGGTCAAGTCTGTCCGTCTATTTAAAACCCTGCTGAGTCACAGCTCAGGCCTCGGTCAGTGACACCCCCCCACCCCAATCACAGAAGTGGTGTTGTTGGTGAAATGGGGACAGACCCCCCCCACCCCCGCCCCCATGTGCTGGTGTCCCATCCCTGGCTTCCCCCTGTGTTTGTGTCAGTCTGTGAGGACTCTTGGGAAGCTCATTGTGGTCCTGGTGGGTCTGGACCCTGGGGTCTATACCAGCACTGTTGGCTGAATGGGGGGGGGGGTTTAAGTGTGAGTGAGTGCACTGATGGGCTCTTTGTCAGCGTCTGAAAGGTGCCTTCTGCAGCCAGCGGGGCCGAACACAGCGCTATCTGTCTGCATGCACGTCACCCCCCCACAGTAGAAAGTTAAACAGTCGATGTCTGATGAGGTTAAATATCAACTGTCCAGTCTGATAAATAATCATTGAAGTAACACTAATAACATTTTCTCTGTGGGCTCAATGTTTGTGCAGGAAAACATCCTGTGTGGATTTAACAGCCAGTTAGCTTAGCTTAGCATAAAGACTGGAACAGCTAGCCTGGCTAACGGACGACTGCTTCTGACTGCTTGGTTTTGAATAAAGTGTTAATTATCTCCAGGCCAGTTTTTGGTGAAGTGTCTACAGGAGGTGTGTTAGCTGTCCGACACTCTGGGGCACGCTAACAGGCTAAACTAAGACGGGGGTGTTCCTGGAGCGTGACCCCTTCAGTTGTCCCATGTTGATGAGGTCACTGATCAGCTGTTGGGCCTCTGGTCACAGCGGGGGAGGGGGGCTCCATCTCTGTCCAACCAGGAGTCTGAATATTTTCTCCTGTAAAGCTCTGTTTAGACCAGCAGCTTCATTTAAAGCCTCTTCTCATGACTTTTACTGTAAACTGAATAAAGTTGGACATCTGAGTTGTCGACAAGCTGTTAATCAATAAAAAAAATCAACGATGTCGTTGATGAAATGATTAGAACGACTGCTTGTTGCAGCCTGACTTGAGATCAAATTAAAGATAACTAAAAGTCAGACCTGTAATAATAGTAAACTTTATTTATCCAGCACCTAAACCAGTCCAACAGATGGTGTGTGTGTCTGACTGCTGTCAGTCTGAAGCAGACTGTACAGTAGCTGAGCTGTTTGTCTCAACAACAGGCTGTTATTGTCAGAGCCCCCCCCCTCCACTGACTCAGGACTCTTATTTGGGAGGGGAAGCGCCGTGCTGTGAGCCTCCTGATTGGACGAGGCAGCCGTCCAATGGCAGGCCAGAGCAGCGCTGTGCTTGGTTCACTCCAGTAGTGGAACATTTCCCTCATGGAGGAGCAGAGAGCAGCTCAGCCTGCCAGCTCAGGAGAAAGTGAACCTGAGACACGGCTGCTGGTCTGAGGTGAGTGAAGCCTGGACATGGAGGTGGTGGGGGTTGTTAGCAGCCTGCTGAGCCCTGCCCCCCCCCTGTGGGAGCCGAATGGGAGGACTGATGGGAGAAGTTGTTGGAGCTGCTGGACTGGAGGGGAAGAGCGGGGCTGTTTATTTCCAGCCTGTGTTTGCTTTAGTGGGGAGAGTTCCAGGCATACCAAGAACAAGACGCTGCATTTAGCCAGCCCAGTGTGGGGGGGCTGCTCTGACAGGCTGCCTCTTCAGCTGCATGTGGCCACACTGGACTTTGGTTTAAGCAGCTTCCATTGATCTGTATTACATGTGTGAACTTCAGACTTCAGTCATTGTGCTAGTTTGAGCTCGCTCTGTGACGCTTTATGGCTCATTTGTGTCTGTAAAAACTCCCGTGTTAACGTGAGGGATGGATTTTGGACCAGAAAATATTGACACTGTGTTTTTGTGTCTCCCTGACCCCTCTGGCTCGCCTCTCCAAGCTTTGTAAACAGCTTTTCAGTCACGTCTCTGCACTTCTTGGTGTCCACAGACCTCAGCAGGCTGAATCTGACGCTGATCATCAACATGTTTTGATTTTGGAGCACTGTGCTGCCTGGATGTCACATAGTTTTGGGCTGACTTAAACCACTCCTTGCCAAAATGATTATCGCTCACACTTCTCCAGCGGAGATGTGAGAAACCTGAGACGTGTTTGTACTTGTTCTGTCAAATTATGGTGATTGTCAGCGGCCGAGGAAACACTTCACACTGGAGCTGCTTCAGAGGAGCAACAGCTACAGATTCTCATTCACAAGTTACATTTATGATATGTACTGCTGCACTCTGAGCTAATGTCATCTTCTTGTGGTCTCCCTTTCAGAAAAAGGACAAAGATGCTCAGGCACAGAGGACACGACGGACTCTGTGGCCCCCTACTATGTTGAGACTCCCTACGGTTACCAGCTCGACCTGGACTTCCTCAAGTATGTCGATGACATTGAGAGGGGCAACACCATTAAGAAGCTGAGTATCCAGAGGAAGCCCAAAGTGTCCAAACCCTTGTCGGTGCCTCGGGGCAGCACTGGGGGGGGCAGCACTCAGGCTGAATGGACCTCCACAGACTCCCTGTCCTCCTCCAACAGCGACGACAAGCAGTCTCCCATCTTCTTCAACGCCAGGCCCCAGGTCGCTGCGCCGCTAACCCCCACCCTCCTCAGAGCAGCCTGTGAAGCCCCCCTGCAGCAGTCCTACACGAGCGCTGCCGAGCAGAAGCAGCTCCTGCCGCCTCCTTCGCCCCGGTTTGCTCCTCGCCACAACCCCCAGGTGGAGAAGACCCTCATGGAGACGCGTCGTCGGCTCGAACAGGAGCGCCTGCTCATGCAGCCGCACGGAGAGCCCCCGATGTCCCGCCGCCGCCTCGCCAGCTTTGGCGGCATGGGCTCCAGCAGCTCACTGTCCTCTTACTCAGGCTCAATGGCCCCGAGCCAGATCTCTCCCAGCGCCCATCAGCCTCTCCTCATCAACGGCCACCTCCCCAATGGGGAGTACAACCCCTGCTACCTGCCATCCATGGGCAGTTCCCTCCGCCACAGCCCCATGAGCTCCGGCATGGCCACGCCTGTGACAAATGTTAGCCCGTTACACCTGCAGCAAATTCGGGAGCAGATGGTTGTGGCTCTCAAGAGGCTGAAAGAGCTGGAGGAGCAGGTGAAAACCATTCCTATCTTACAGGTTAAGATTGCTGTTCTTCAGGAAGAGAAAAGACAGTTGACGGCTCAGTCCAAGAATCAAGGTCCTTCTGGCTTCCGCAAGCGCTCCTACAGTGTAGGCAGCGCTGACCAGATGGAGAACGCAGGCCCCATCCAAAAGGAGACGGAGCTGCACATCATGGAGCCTGAAGCTCAGGAGCAGAGCGCTCAGCGGCTGGAGGAGTTCAGACGTTTGGCTGCCGACGTCCAGGCTCTGGAGAGGACAACGCAGGACAGCAACACGATCACTGAAATTCAGACTCATAAGCTCACACAGAACCAGGCCCACCAAAAGTCCATCGGCACAGTTACTGATGAAAACATGAACAACCTTCCTGCCACTCTGAGGAAGCTGACAAATGATGCGGGAGTGGCGACTGAGCGGCGGGAAGTGTGCAGCGCTGCGGTTGGCGTGACCGAGGCCATGCTGGGCATGACCAGTGAAGCTGAGAAAGAGATCGAGCTCCAGCAGCAGACCATCGAAGCACTGAAGGAGAAGATCTACCGACTGGAGGTGCAGCTCAAAGAAACGACGCACCAAATAGAGATGGGAAAGCTAAAGCTGGAGCTCCAGGCGGCCGGTGGGTCAAACAAGAAAAAAGCAGACAAAGGTTCGATGGCCAGGCCGGAAATGTACAACGCCTGTGTGGAGGCCAAGGTCCAGACGCGCAGCCAGGGGGTGGGTGACCCTGTGGAGGTCAGCCCTGCCAACACAGATAAGACTCTACAGAGCCACAGTGTAGGAGTGTCCTGTCAGCCCAGAGTGCAGAGCGTAGCCACAGGCCCAGAGACCCCCATGGACAGATGGGTGGTGCGTGAGCGTGTGGAGGTGAATGACCAGTGTGTAGGGAGGCGGGTGGAGACGTGCCACCAGCGGGTCGGCATGGAGCTGAATGTGTGTGAGGTGGGGGTGAACACGGAGGAATCCGTAGACAGCTTGGCTCTCTGCAAACCCATGACGGAGCTGAGCAAAGAGTCGAGGTCCGTTGGCTGTGGAGACTGCTCGGTGGATGTGGTCGTCAGTCCAATCAAGACGCTGCTGTCACGAGGAACTGACCCAGAGTCAGTCAGCAAAGTGGACTCTGGAGTCATGGCTGCTCCTGAATCAGCGACTCAGCAGACCAACACCGAGACAGAGGTGGCGAGCAAGTCCACCAACACAAAGCCGACCGTCCTGACCGACTCTTTCACCGACACGGAGCTGATCACTTGTGACAAGCACACCAACACAGCTGTGACTGAGACCAGGACGGTTGCTGCTGGGGAGGGACTGGTCAAAGATGCCCACTCAACAGCAAAGACGCGTTCAGTTGCTGTTGGAACCACCACAGATGTGGAGTCGCTGCTTGGCAGATCGAGCTCTACTAAAACCAAAGAATGCGGGGTGGGACCAGTTAGCATCCACGAGAACTTCTTGGTCGGCTTAAAGACCAGGAACATAGCGTGCGGCCCCTCCCGGCCCACTGAATCTGTCACAAGCAGCAGCGGAGAGGTCGAGACTGAGGTGGCACCGCCGCAGGCTCAGGCCCAGGGGGGGGGCGGACTGGACCATTACATCGAGAGGGTGCAGAAGCTGCTGCAGGAGCAGCAGATGCTGCTGGCAGAGAATTACAGCGAGCTGGCAGAAGCTTTCGGACAGCCCCAGTCCCAGTTCGGGTCCATCAACAGCCAGCTGGTCAGCACGCTGTCATCCATCAACTCGGTCATGAAGTACGGGAGCGCAGAGGACATCGTCACGCTGCAGCCGGACTGTGGGGGCTCGGACAAAGGTGAGGGGGTCACCACATCCACCCAAACACCAGAGAGGCTAAAGGCTCCAACAGCATAAACCATCTCTGTGACTATTGGCTGACAGTCATAGCACACACACACACACACACACACAGAGACACACACACACACACAGACACACAGACACACACAGACACACACACACACACACACACAGACACACACACAGACACAGACACAGACACAGACACACACACAGACACAGACACACACACAGACACACACACACACACACAGACACACACACACAGACACACACAGACACACACAGACACACACACACACACACACTCACAGACACACACAGAGGGAGTTTCTCCTTCTCTGCCTCTGATTGCACAACAGATTAAAGTAGATTGTTTGTCTGCTTCTTGTTACATGAACATGTTGAGGTCTCCAGAAAGCTCAGACACAGAAGAATTGCTCTGCTTCAGTAAGTTTAGGTCAGAGGGATTTACTCCGGGGGGGGGGGGTGTACGTCTGTACAGTTTGAGGAGCGGCAGCACTCAGATTCCCCTGAGGAGTTTTCTCCAGAACAAACAAAAGCTAATTGTTTTATTTTAAATCCTGCAGCGTTCACGTCAGTACTGCGTTCAGCCTTCTCCTCGGCCTTTGTTGGCATATTGCTGCAGTGTATCCCCAGCTCCTGGGGGCCGCTGGAATAATGTGAAACCACCGACAGGAATGTGAACTGACCACAATAAACCTGCTCCATAGCTGTGCTGCAGGCACCTCCAATGTAGTGTTCTATACACTGTGTAGTGTTCTATACACTGTATAGAACACTGTATAGAACACTACACACTGTATAGTGTTCTATACAGTGTGTAGTGTTCTAGGGGGGGGGGTCATAGCTTAGTGATAAAGTAGACACAGGTACAAAGTAAGATGTACTTAAGGTAGATTTAGGATGTAGGAGGTTACTGTAGTTTGGGACCAGCTGCCAGCACAGGTTCAGCTGTCCTGGGGGGGTCTAGTCTGGATGGGGGGGGGTTGTGGCTGCAGCGTTGACACTCGGCCCACAGAGGACCCTGATGGGATCGGACAGCCCAAAGTTATCTCTGACCCTGAAAAATGTGGCGGGGGCTTTGGACGTGAACCAACAGTGAGCTCACTCCTTTTCGGGGAGCGGTCACGTTGTTGTTTTTGCGGCCGGCCGGCCTCCACTAACACCTCGCTGCTGATTCATGGCTCCTCCTCGGTTACATAACCGGCCCCCGGCTGTGTGAGCGGGGAGAGCCTGCTCCGCTTCAGGAATGTAGCAGCACGGAGCAGACGGAGTTCCTGTTCCTGTCGGTAATGTCAGAACACAGTCACTGGAGGGTGGAGGGTGGAGGGTGGAGGGTGGAGGTCCACCTACAGTCACTACTTTATCAACCGTGTGAGCCAACAAACTTCCCGTATTTCCAATAATGGCAGGTTTATTATATCCTTGCATAGTTTTTCCTCCGAAAATATTTCCAGATGTTTGTGCTCAGCTGGTTTGGTTCCTGCCAGCCGTCATGTGACAGCTTGAAAAGTGATGATTGGTGACCTTTGACCTCTGCCGGTGCCCTCAGAGAGCAGTCAGCTGTCTGTGACGGAAAGGAAGCCGTCAGGCCTCAGCCGAGCAGGTAAACCTGCCAGCACACCTGAGCAGCAGCAGAAGAGCCGCATGGACCTGCAGATGTCTACAGCGCTGCACGGTACACACACACACACACACACACACACACACACACACACACACACACACACACACACAGGGAGGATTCAGATTATTGATCACACACAGCCGATAACGATGGGTACTGGTTATCAGCTGTTGACACGGGGATCATTGTAGAACTATTGTAGAACCAGCTGATCCATTGTCTTCATCTGCTGTGTTCAGGCCAGCCGTGCAGCCAGAGCACCCTGAAGTCCATCATGAAGAAGAAAGATGGCCGACCCGACTCCAGCGGCGCCAAGAAGAACCTGCAGTTTGTTGGCGTGAACGGAGGGTGAGTGTGAGTGTGAGTGTGAGTGTGAGTGTGAGTGTGTGTGTGAGTGTGAGTGTGAGTGTGAGTGTGAGTGTGAGTGTGAGTGAGTGAGTGTGAGTGAGTGAGTGAGTGAGTGAGTGAGTGAGTGAGTGAGTGAGTGAGTGAGTGAGTGAGTGAGTGAGTGAGTGAGTGAGTGAGTGAGTGAGTGAGTGAGTGAGTGAGTGAGTGAGTGAGTGAGTGAGTGAGTGAGTGAGTGTGTGTGTGTGTGTGTGTGTGTGTGTGTGTGTGTGTGTGTGTGTGTGTGTGTGTGTGTGTGTGTGTGTGTGTGTGTGTGTGTGTGTGTGTGTGTGTGTGTGTGTGTGTGTGTGTGTGTGTGTGTGTGTGTGTGTGTGTGTGTGTGTGTGTGTGTGTGTGTGTGTGTGTGCGAGTGCGAGAGTGAGTGCGAGTGCGAGAGTGAGTGCGTGAGTGAGTGCGCGTGCGTGAGTGTGAGAGAGTGTGTGTGTGTGAGAGAGTGTGTGTGTGTGTTTGATCAGCGTCTGGCGACCTGTCAGGATGTTTTCAGTGTTTCTGTGTCATAGTGTGTGTGTGTGTGGTGTTGGCGCCCCCCTGTGGTTCAGGTATGAGACTACATCCAGTGACGACTCCAGCTCGGAGGACAGCAGCTCCTCTGGGTCGGACGAAGATGAGGAGGAGGAGGAGGAGAAGGAGGGGTACCAGAAGGTGGAGGGAGGGAGCAGCAGGGGGGAGTTTGAGCCAGAAGGAGCCGAGGACGTGGACAAGAAGGAGGAAGAGGAAAGTTCAGAGAAGCAGGACGAGAGAGAGACGTGAGTTTATCTTCCACACAGTGAGAGCTGAGAGCGACTTTACTGTGTTCACACACACTTTACCCAGGATGCATCAGTGGCGTCTGGTTAAAGTTAGACCTTAGCCACATTACTGAGACAGAATAAAAGGGGGGGGGGGCTCTGATCTCCTGTCATAGTCATCCTCTCTCCACAGGTATGAGGTTAGCGAGAAGATGCTGGCCGCCTGCAGCGTCCTCAGAAGTCACCTGAGTGACCCCAAAGCTGTGAGCAGCAAAGACCTGGTGAGTCCCAGTTCAGTCTGCAGCCTTCAGTCCGCAGGGGCCCAAGGGGGCCCAGCGTGGCCCAAGGGGGCCCAGCGTGGCCCAAGGGGGCCCAAGGGGGCCCAGCGTGGCTCGGTGCGGACTACAGGCTGCCCCTCTGCTGTGACCCCCACGTGGTGATGGGTGTATTCTGGATGTAGGTAAACAGCTGACTAGGTTTCGTGCCCCCCCCAGAGAGCCTGTCTGAACACCGTGCAGCACGAGTGGTTCCGTGTGTCCAGCCAGAAGGCGGCGGTGGCGGCCATGGTGGAGGACTACCTGGGGGCCTTCGGCGCCGTCTCTCCGGCCGTACTGCGCCACATCGTCAACATGGCCGACGGCAACGGCAACACGGCGCTCCACTACAGCGTGTCGCACTCCAACTTCCAGGTGGTGAAGAAGCTGCTGGACGCAGGTGAGAAGCTCGGCCCCGTTCACCTGAAACACATCAGCCCTTCATCATGACACAGACGGGCTCCTCCCCATCAGTGAACCCCCCCGAGGGGAAGTATGATGATGTGTATACACCTGTACCTGCACTGATACTGCAGCACACTGTTCTCTGTGGTGTCAGGACTCCTGTAGCAGCTGACGGCTTCCTCTGGTCTGTGTCTGTGTCTGTGTCTGTCTGTCTGTCTCTGTGTCTGTGTGTGTGTGTCTGTCTGTCTCTGTGTCTGTGTGTCTGTGTCTGTGTCTGTGTCTGTGTCTGTGTCTGTGTCTGTGTCTGTCTCTGTGTCTGTCTGTCTGTCTGTCTGTCTGTGTGTCTGTGTCTGTGTCTGTCTCTGTGTCTGTCTGTCTGTCTGTGTGTGTGTGTGTGTCTGTGTGTGTCTGTCTCTGTGTCTGTGTCTGTCTGTCTCTGTGTGTGTGTGTGTGTGTGTGTGTCTGTGTGTGTGTGTGTGTGTGTGTGTCTGTCTGTCTGTCTGTCTGTCTGTCTGTCTGTCTGTCTGTCTGTCTGTCTGTCTCTGTCTCTGTCTCTGTCTCTGTCTCTGTCTCTGTCTCTGTCTCTGTCTCTGTCTCTGTCTCTGTCTCTGTCTCTGTCTCTGTCTCTGTCTCTGTCTCTGTGTCTGTGTGTGTGTGTGTCTGTGTGTGTCTGTCTCTGTGTCTGTGTCTGTCTGTCTCTGTGTGTCTGTGTCTGTGTGTCTGTGTCTGTGTCTGTGTCTGTGTGTGTGTGTGTCTGTCTGTCTGTCTGTCTGTCTGTCTGTCTGTCTGTCTCTGTCTCTGTCTCTGTCTCTGTCTCTGTCTCTGTCTCTGTCTCTGTCTCTGTCTCTGTGTCTGTGTGTATGTGTGTCTGTGTCTGTCTGTCTCTGTGTGTGTGTGTGTCTGTCTGTCTCTGTGTGTGTGTGTGTCTGTCTGTCTCTGTGTGTGTGTGTGTGTGTGTCTGTCTGTCTCTGTGTGTGTGTGTGTGTGTGTGTCTGTCTGTCTGTGTGTGTGTGTGTGTGTGTGTGTGTCAGACGTGTGTCATGTGAACCAGCAGAATAAGGCTGGATACACTCCCATCATGCTCGCTGCTCTGGCTGCAGTGGAGACGCCCACAGACATGAGCATCGTGGAGGAGCTCTTCAGTAAGGGGGACGTCAACGCCCGGGCCAGCCAGGTCAGTGTGTGGGGGGGGGGTCAGTGTGGGGGTGTTGTGTGAGCAGGGAGATGAAGGTGGTGATGATGAATGAGAGGTGGAGCAGGTGTCACCTGTGATCAGACCTGCTGTCTCGTTGTGCTCTGGTGACACCTGCTGGTCACAGACGGTAAGACAATGGAGCTGCTCCATCATCAGATCCAGAGGTTCATGGCCCCACCAGGCCCCACCAGGCTTCACCAGGCCCCACCAGGCTTCACCAGGCCCCACCAGGCCCCACCAGGCCCCGCCAGGCCCCACCAGGCCCCACCAGGCCCCACCAGGCCCCATCAGGCCCCACCAGGCCCCATCAGGCCCCACCAGTGACACAGCAGCCCCTAATTGTTTGATGTGTTTCCAGGCTGCCAGTTCACCACACACACACACACACACACACACACACACACACACACACACACACACACACACACAGACACACACACACAGACACCAGCTGATGTGAACCAGAACGTTCCTCAGAAACAGGAAGCTTTGAGGCCGCATGGTTTTAATAGTGAAAGTCCAAATGTTGTCTGATGCTTTTCTTTGCCGTTACTCGACATTATTAAACAGTTGAACACTTCTGACTGTTTTCCGGTCTGAACCAGGCCGGGCAGACGGGGCTGATGCTGGCGGTCAGTCACGGCAGGATGGACATGGTCCGGGCCCTGCTGGCTCACGGCGCCGACGTCAACATCCAGGACGACGAGGGCTCCACGGCCCTGATGTGTGCCAGCGAACACGGACACGTGGAGATCGTCAAGCTGCTGCTGGCTCAGCCGGGCTGTGACGCCACGCTGAGCGACAGCGTGAGTAACATGCCGACCGCCACGCTGTGTGTGTCTGTGTGTGTGTCTGTGTGTGTGTGTGTGTGTCAGTGTGTGTGTGTGTCAGTGTGTCTGTGTCAGTGTGTGTGTGTCAGTGTGTGTGTGTGTCAGTGTGTGTGTGTCAGTGTGTGTGTGTCAGAGTGTGTGTCAGAGTGTGTGTCAGAGTGTGTGTCAGTGTGTGTGTCAGTGTGTGTGTGTCAGAGTGTGTGTCAGAGTGTGTGTCAGAGTGTGTGTCAGAGTGTGTGTCAGAGTGTGTGTGTCAGTGTGTGTGTGTGTGTGTGTGTGTGTCAGTGTGTGTGTCAGTGTGTGTGTCAGTGTGTGTGTCAGTGTGTGTGTCAGAGTGTGTGTCAGAGTGTGTGTCAGAGTGTGTGTGTCAGTGTGTGTCAGTGTGTGTCAGTGTGTGTGTCAGTGTGTGTGTCAGTGTGTGTGTCAGTGTGTGTGTCTGTGTGTGTCAGTGTGTGTGTCAGTGTGTGTGTCAGTGTGTGTGTCAGTGTGTGTGTCAGTGTGTGTGTCAGTATTCTCCCCAGAGACTATAAAGTGCCTCCCTAACTTGCTGTCGTCCATGTTAACACATGTAGTTCATTCTTCACCACATCTAGATGTTCTGTAGGTGGTGTTAAAGGGTCACTCCACTGTTTCTCCCCCTGGTCCTCTGTGTCCTCATCCTGGTGTCTGAGTGACTGGTAGGTAGTGAAAGTGTTGGAACTGGTCCAGTAGATCACCTCAGCCAGCAGCCACCAGACGGGCTGCATACCTTTTCGTACCTACTGGTCCTTCAGAGACCAGGATACGTACAGACAGGACCGGGGTCAGAAACAGTGGAGTGACCCTTTAGTGTTTCTGCTCTCTGACAGATGAGAAGCTGTTTTTAGCAGATGTTCTGAGTTTGACTTTTTTCTAACTGAGCTTTGTTTCTTCTGTCTCCTTGTCTCCTCCTGGTCTACTTGTCTCCTTGTCTC
>NC_092018.1:432086-444586 GCF_042242105.1 Pempheris klunzingeri | reverse complement strand
TATCAAAGTGTAACTGAGCGCAGGACAAAAGTGCTTTGTTACTTCCACCCAGAGAGAACCAGGGGGAGAACCAGGGGGAGAACCAGGGGGAGAAACAGGGGGAGAACCAGGGGAGTGACCCTTTAACATGTTACACTGAGGGTGCAGAAAAGTCCCCGGTGTCCCCATTAGGTCCCCGTCTGAGTACACACAACCCCCCCCCCCCCCCCCCCCCCCCCCGTGTGTGTGTGTGTGTGTGTGTGTTTTACTGGCCTGTCCAGCTCCTCGGTCAGATACCGGATCTGGGTCCGGTACCAGTCCGTGTCTCGGTCCTCAGGACTCTGATGGTTCTCAGCTCCGTCCGCTTTCTGTCCCCTCAGTTTGGGCATCGCGTATCGCAAAGTTAACTAAAGTTTGGTGAAGTTTATCCAAAGTCAGCTAAAGCTAACGTAAAGTTGATTTAAGTTTACTTAAATGTTGCTAAAGTTAGCTAAAGTTAACCTTTAGTTAGCTAAAGTTAACCTTTAGTTAGTTAAAGTTAGCTAAAGTCAACCTTCAGTTTACCGAGGCCGCCCTCAGACAGTAAACACCGCTGTTGCTAGGCAGTGCTGCCTTCAAGGATGCCTCGGAAAATTCCGCTTCTCCAACGATTGCATAAAAATGTGGCATTTCATACTTTTATCTTTTAACATGAATGAGTGTAACTGTGTCTCACCTGATGTCTCACCTTTTTAGATCCTGTGATCCACTCAGGAAACCCCGTGATCCACTCAGGAAACCCCGACAGTGAAAGCTGTCACCACCAAACCAGGTCAAAAATCAGGCTACGTTCAGTGTCCCTGTTCTTCAAATGTGAAGTGATTAAATCCAAACTAATAAATAGTTACAGCTGTACGGTCTCTGGTAACACAGGAGGGACCTGCAGACAGACAGGCAGACAGACAGACAGACAGGTAGGTAGACCGGCCTGCAGACAGACAGGCAAACAGGCCTGCAGACAGACAGGTAGGTAGACCGGTAGGTAGACAGGCCTGCAGACAGACAGGCCTGCAGACAGACAGGCAGGGTGTCTGCTGTGCTGAGTGACCTGCAGTCAGGAGCCTCTGCTGATCACAGCCTGGTGTCAGCGAGCTGCTGTTTGTCTCCAGCTGCTGTTTTTTAATTGGTAACTCTTCAGCCGCTCTCCGTTCGGCAGAGTTGGGATTTTAACCGGCTGCCCGGTTTCACCTGGCTGCCCCCCCGGCCTATAAATCCAGGACCGGGTCCGGCTCGGTCATCACTCAGTCACACTGGACACACAAAGCTACAGTACGTGTTAGAGGAAGGACTCACAGGCCGGATCCACCTGGGACCACACTCTGAGGTCAGGTGAGGGAGGAGCAGCACCTGGTCCACCTGGTCACTGGTCCACCTGAAGGGAGGTCACTGGTCCACCTGGTCACTGGTCCACCTGAAGGGAGGTCACTGGTCCACCTGGTCACTGGTCCACCTGAAGCTCAGTTAAACAAACCAAATAATCTGTCAGTTCATTTGGTGTCATCATCTATTGCTGCTAGTACTGATACTATTATTACTACTATTACTACTACTAGTTTACTACGACTACTATTAATACTACGAGTACTGCTACCGTACTACTATTACTACTACAGTACTAGTTTACTACAGTACTAGTTTACTACAGTACTAGTTTACTAATATTACTACTGCAGTACTAGTCTACTACAGTACTAGTTTACTACAGTACTAGTTTACTAATATTATTACTACAGTACTAGTTCACTAATATTACTACTACAGTACTAGTTTACTACAGTACTAGTTCACTAATATTACTACTACAGTACTAGTCTACTACAGTGCTAGTTCACTACAGTACTAGTTCACTAATATTACTACTACAGTACTAGTCTACTACAGTGCTAGTTTACTACAGTACTAGTTCACTAATATTACTACTACAGTACTAGTTTACTACAGTACCAGTTCACTAATATTACTACTACAGTACTAGTTTACTGCAGTACTAGTTCACTAATATTACTACTACAGTACTAGTTTACTGCAGTACTAGTTCACTAATATTACTACTACAGTACTAGTTTACTACAGTACTAGTTCACTAATATTACTACTACAGTACTAGTCTACTACAGTACTAGTCTAATACAGTACTAGTTTACTACAGTACTAGTACTCCTGTTAATGTTACAGAGTGTATCATGGTGTCTGCCCCCCCCCCCCTGTCCTCCCACCTCACAGCAGCAGGGCGGGAGGAACCCTGACCTTATAGCCTCCAGACCGGCACCAGTCCGGCTCAGACCTCAGACCGGCTCCAGTCCAGGCTTTCACCTGCTGCTCTAGTAGACCGTCTTCTGTCCGTTTTTCCCCGGTGGTCTGTCTGTTTTTCCCCGGTGGTCTGTCCGTTTTTCCCCGGTGGTCTGTCTGTTTTTCCCCGGTGGTCTGTCTGTTTTTCCCCGGTGGTCTGTCCGTTTTTCCCCGGTGGTCTGTCTGTTTTTCCCCGGTGGTCTGTCTGTTTTTCCCCGGTGGTCTGTCCGTTTTTCCCCGGTGGTCTGTCTGTTTTTCCCCGGTGGTCTGCCTGTTTTTCCCCGGTGGTCTATCCGTTTTTCCCCGGTGGTCTATCCGTTTTTTGGGCCCTTTTCCTGATGAGTAAGGACAAGCAGAGCAGGCCGGTCCCGGAGAGCCCCGGGCCCCTGTCCCCAGGACCCCTGTCCCCATCCAAGGGCCTCAAACCCCCCCGGATGCCCAAGTGTTCCCGCTGCAGGAACCACGGCTACGTGTCCCCCCTGAAGGGCCACAAGCGGTTCTGCTCCTGGAGGGACTGCCAGTGCGCCAAGTGCCGGCTGATAGCCGAGAGGCAGCGAGTGATGGCGGCGCAGGTAACCTGTGGGCCCGGGGGGGGTCGTGGGGGGTCGTGGGGGGTCCGGGACAGACCTGACTGAATGTTTGAAGGGTGTGTGGGTGCTAACAGCAGCTAGCTAACAGGCTAGCTGAGCGGCTACAGGCTTTCTTTAACAGGTTTAAACATTTTACATTTTAAATACATTTAGAATGGAATATTCCATTTGAATATTTAATTTATTAAATATGAACATTTTGATCATTTACATTTCGATATTTTCCAGAAGATTCTTGTTTTAAAAGGTTAAAGGGGAAATATTTGGATGTTCTAATAATCATCAGTCTTGTCTGTCAGTGTTATTCCTGTTTGTACCATCATTGGACAGGTTATGGCTGTGTCCTGTAGGTAAAGGTAACTTCTGGTGCCCCCCCCCGCAGGTGGCCCTGAGGCGGCAGCAGGCCCAGGAAGAGGAGCTTGGGATTTGTAGTCCGGTGGCTCTGTCTGGCCCGGAGGTGATGGTGAAGAACGAAGCCGGAGCAGACTGCCTGTACTCTGTGGAGGGACGCTCCCCGACCCCCTCCTCCACCTCCTCCACCTCCTCATCTGCTCTGACTGTCACAGGTGAGTCATACAGGCCGTAGGACTATCAACTCCTGTGTTCTGTGAGGTTAACTTCCTGTTTTTGTGGAGTGTGGTTTGTTTGAAGAGAGCGATATAACATCCGTACACGTCCGACTCTGTAAGGATCTTTTCCATAATGCTGTCAAGATATACACACAAGACCCCATTGGCAAAAACACTCATTTTACCTCCCAGAACACAGGAGCTGCTGCTCTGCTGCTGCCTCCATCAGTCAGTGTGTTTGTGTTACACAAATATTGTGTTGTATCCAAACTAACCCTTTAAAACACCAAAGTCACACAATAACACAAACACACTGACTGATGGAGGCAGCAGCTCCTGTGTCCTGTTCTCTAAAGTCCCTGTTTTAGTGAATGTAGTCTGGTGTGTGTGCTGTTTGTGGTTAAACCAAAAGGATCTTCCAGGTCTCTCTCTGTAGGGATCCTTTCCATGATGCTGTCACACACTTAGAATAACACTCTGAGCCTGTCAGTGGATCAAACAAGCTCTTTTAGTGGACCTACTGTGATCAGGTGCAGTTGTCCCAAAGGATCACGTTGCAGCCATTGCAGCCCGTTTGGTGTCTGCTGGCTGAGGTGATCTACTGGACCAGTTCCAACACTTTTACTACCTACCAGTCACTCAGACACCAGGATGAGGACACAGAGGACCAGGGGGAGAAACAGAGCTACTCATTAAGTCCATAGTTATTCAGTATTATCAAGCAATCCCACTGGACTGGGGTACCTTTATAGGGCCTGTAGATGTCATCAGTAAATACATAAGAAATGTGACATTTTGGTGGGAATGGGTGAAAATGAAAGTTGTTTTGGAGGCAGCAGCATAAGAAGACATTTCTTGTGTTGGCGGAGGCTGACACAGATACGGTGTTCCCTCTGGCCTGATAGGGACTGTGAGGAGGGGAATGTGGCTGTGGTCAAGGCTGATTGGGCTTTGTGATGCTGTGAGGGTGAACTCTGGGCTCAGGCAGCAGAGGCTGAGGTGGAAAGAGGAGTTGAGCACTCTGTGATTCACTGATGACAGGAGTTAGAACAGGGACAGCACACGTCAGTAGCACAGTGTCTGACCCACAGATCAGAGTCTGCCTGAGAAGAATGTGGCCTTGTTGATAAGGAAGGAACAACAGATAATTAGTAATGATGATCGGATGGTCGTGTTCGTCCCGAGTGCGACCGCATTCCTGTGCACTGATGGCATGTTGTGTTAAAAACACCTGTCACCTGCAGAGGGTGCTGTTGGCAGCAGTATGAGCAGCTGAGGGGTGGAAAGAGCACAGATACCTTAATGTGTCTCCTTCTCCCGTTTAATGGCCAAACAGAAGATCTACTACAAGTCTGTGTACAAACTGTCTGATAAGATTGTTTTCAGCAAGTCTGCTTGAGCTCTGCTGTCACATGAAACACATAAACACACGGATAGTTTTACAAACGGACAGTTTAACCCTCGTTAGAAACAACTGAAACACTGTGTGAACTGTAGAGTCGCTGACGTCCAGCCACAGACGCTCACCGTGTCTCTGTGTGTCTCAGGGAGTCGCTCTGCAGCGTCCTCCAGCCCGCCGCCGGCGACCCGGGGTCACAGCGACGGGCCCTCAGACCTCCTGCTGGAGACCTCCTACTACAACCTCTACCAGCCCTCACGATACCCCGCCTACTATGGAAACCTGTACAACTACCAGCAGTACCAGGTGACTAACCAGCAGCAGTACCAGGTGACTAACCAGCAACAGTACCAGGTGACTAACCAGCAGCAGCACCAGGTGACTAACCAGCAGCAGTACCAGGTGACTAACCAGCAACAGTACCAGGTGACTAACCAGCAGTACCAGGTGACTAACCAGCAGCACCAGGCGACTAACCAGCAGCAGCACCAGGTGACTAACCAGCAACAGTACCAGGTGACTAACCAGCAGCAGCACCAGGTGACTAACCAGCAACAGTACCAGGTGACTAACCAGCAGCAGTACCAGGTGACTAACCAGCAGCAGCACCAGGTGACTAACCAGCAGTACCAGGTGACTGACCAGCAGCACCAGGTGACTAACCAGCAGCAGCACCAGGTGACTAACCAGCAGTACCAGGTGACTGACCAGCAGCACCAGGTGACTAACCAGCAGCACCAGGTGACTAACCAGCAACAGTACCAGGTGACTAACCAGCAACAGTACCAGGTGACTAACCAGCAGCAGCACCAGGTGACTAACCAGCAGTACCAGGTGACTAACCAGCAGCACCAGGTGACTAACCAGCAGTACCAGGTGACTAACCAGCAGCACCAGGTGACTAACCCCTGGTTGGTCCCCTCCTGCCTCCCGTCCTGCCCCCCCCCCCAGCTGGCCCCCCAGTTGTAACATCCAGTTTCGGGGTCAGTGCTCCGGCTCGCCTGCCGCTGGCGGCGGAGCCTGAATTGCGAAGGTTAATGGTATTGTCTGCCGGCAGAGGAGCGCGGCGCTCCGCCTCAGCGCTCCGAGGAGAAAGTGAGCACATTAATGCTAATCAGTTAGCACTCCTTAGCATAATTTAGCCATCCTCCGCTGTGATTGATGGTGTTTTCAGTGAGGGTGTGGGGTTGAGAGGGCGTCTTTCAAACTGAGGGGCCTCGTCTGGTGTATTTGCATGGAGATTATTTGGAGAAGAGTTTCAGCGGAGCAGTTTAACCTTAGAGCCACAAAAGGTGGAGCGTTCATTCTGTTCTGTTTACTACATAGAAATACTAATTATCTTTGGTTACTTCAGTAAACTCCCTCGTTATTCCTACATTGTCTTATTAGGAAATATCAGATTATTTGTTTCGTTATTGACCACGTTATTACAACAACGACGTATCTAGTGTCCTGTGATAGATATAATTTATACATAAATCCTGTAAATCCAGTGATGCTGCAGTGCTGGTGGTGATGTGACCCCCCCCCTCGGTGGAGTGTCTCTATCAGGGGGAGGATCTGCCCGGTGCTCTGCTCTCAGTGGGGCCTGGCTGTCATGCAGGTGGATGCTGATGATAATATAACATCAGGGCGGTGCAGAGCCAGACAGGAGATGGTGCCAGATAAGAGGACGCCCCCCCCCTCGGGGAGGTGACGAAACCGTCCAGGAGGCCCCCCAGGAGGCAGCCCTCTCCTCAGTGGCTCCTGCTGTAGTTTACTCCATGATGTGGTGTAACATGCTCACAACCAGCTGTTCTTACTGTAGCGGCTGTATGAGCCTTAGCCTCAGTATCTCTGTGATGGCTTTGTGTCCGTTAGTTAACCCCCCCGCCCCAAGCACCCCTCTGCTAACTTCCTGTTAGTCTCTGCTAACTTCCTGTTAGCCCTCTGCTCTCTTCCTGTTAGTCTCTGCTAACTTCCTGTTAGTCTCTGCTAACTTCCTGTTAGCCCTCTGCTCTCTTCCTGTTAGTCTCTGCTAACTTCCTGTTAGCCCTCTGCTCTCTTCCTGTTAGTCTCTGCTAACTTCCTGTTAGCCCTCTGCTCTCTTCCTGTTAGTCTCTGCTAACTTCCTGTTAGCCCTCTGCTAACTTCCTGTTAGCCCTCTGCTCTCTTCCTGTTAGCCCTCTGCTACATTCCTGTTAGTCTCTGCTAACTTCCTGTTAGCCCTGTGCTCTCTTCCTGTTAGTCTCTGCTAACTTCCTGTTAGCCCTGTGCTACATTCCTGTTAGTCTCTGCTAACTTCCTGTTAGCCCTCTGCTACATTCCTGTTAATCTCTGCTCTCTTCCTGTTAGCCCTGTGCTAACTCCCTTTTAGCCCTCTGCTAATTTCCTGTTAATCTCTGCTAACTTCCTGTTAGCCCTCTGTTCTCTTCCTGTTAGCCCTCTGCTCTCTTCCTGTTAGCCCTGTGCTAACTCCCTTTTAGCCCTCTGCTAATTTCCTGTTAATCTCTGCTAACTTCCTGTTAGCCCTCTGTTCTCTTCCTGTTAGCCCTCTGCTACATTCCTGTTAGTTTCTGCTATCTTCCTGTTAGTCTCTGCTAAGTTCCTGTTATCCCTCTGCTCTCTTCCTTTTAGCCCTGTGCTCTCTTCCTGTTAGCCCTCTGCTCTCTTCCTGTTAGTCTCTGCTAACTTCCTGTTAGCCCTCTGCTCTCTTCCTGTTAGTCCTCTGCTAACTTCCTGTTAGCCCTCTGCTCTCTTCCTGTTAGCCCTCTGCTACATTCCTGTTAGTCTCTGCTAACTTCCTGTTAGCCCTGTGCTCTCTTCTTGTTAGTCTCTGCTAACTTCCTGTTAGCCCTGTGCTACATTCCTGTTAGTCTCTGCTAACTTCCTGTTAGCCCTCTGCTACATTCCTGTTAATCTCTGCTCTCTTCCTGTTAGCCCTCTGCTCTCTTCCTGTTAGTCTCTGCTAACTTCCTGTTAGCCCTGTGCTAACTTCCTGTTAATCTCTGCTAACTTCCTGTTAGCCCTCTGCTCTCTTCCTGTGAGCCCTCTGCTATCTTCCTGTTAGCCCTGTGCTCTCTTCCTGTTAGCCCTCTGCTACATTTCTGTTAATCTCTGCTAACTTCCTCTTAGCCCTGTGCTCTCTTCCTCTTAGCCCTCTGCTCTCTTCCTGTTAGCCCTCTGCTCTCTTCCTGTTAGCCCTGTGCTAACTCCCTTTTAGCCCTCTGCTAATTTCCTGTTAGTCTCTGCTAACTTCCTGCTAGCCCTCTGCTCTCTTCCTGTTAGCCCTCTGCTCTCTTCCTCTTAGCCCTCTGCTCTCTTCCTGTTAGCCCTCTGCTCTCTTCCTCTTAGCCCTCTGCTCTCTTCCTGTTAGCCCTGTGCTAACTTCCTGTTAGCCCTCTGCTCTCTTCCTGTTAGCCCTGTGCTAACTTGAGTGTGGATAAAATGATTGATGATTGATTGAATGATGATGGATCAGATTCTGTTGTGATGCTCTAAACAGACGTCTGTCACAATGTGAGTTTGTGGTAAAAAGTCTTTTTGGGCTCCACGCCGTCATGTGACCGACGCCACTGTTGTAATGACACGGCTTGGTCATTATGTTAAATGGGCTTCAGAGCCTGGAGATCCTCCTGGGGGGTTGGTCCCCGTGTGCCGCGGCGTTCGGCTCTTTGAACCCAAAGCTCCACACGGGATGAGACGTCCCGTCTGAGCGTGAACCAGCTGACGGTCCCTCTGCCACGTGACGCGGACGGCCGGGTCAGACCCCCCAGAGAGAAGCTCGGGGGGCGTTCCTACACTGACCCTGAGCTCCTGTGGGCCCAGTTTAGTTTGGTGCTGAATGTGTCCCGCACGCCGTCAGACTCCAGTCCAATCTCTGCTGTATTTTTCACAGCCTCATACAAGAGCGGAGTGTAGCTTAAATAACAGTTTATAAAGCTGTCGCAGAACTGATGGTGTGGACAATACGGGTGACAGATTACAGGCTGACAGAAATCAAATTCCATAAAAGTGAAATTGAAAACTGTCTGCGGCGGCCTTGCTGCTGAGTAGACAGCTCGTTTTAAAGAAACAGGCCACGGCTCAGCAGCCGATCCTCCGTCACGTCTGGTTTTATCTCCGTGTGTCCTCCTGTCGCATCGCCTCTGTCTGTGCACATGTGGAGGATCGTACAGCCACACCTTAGTGAGTGATCTTTAGATCTTTAGAGGACAGCGTTTCAGATGGAGAGTGTGTCCGCTGGTGTAGTGTTGATTCAAACAAACAGCAGATCACGTTAAAACCAAGAAGGAGGGAGATCAGCTGTGTGCTCAGGTGCCTTTAAACAACCCGACAGTCCAACAGGTTGACCAGCACACATCTGTTCAGGAAGTCAACAGTGTGTGTGTGTGTGTGTGTGTGTGTGTGTGTGTGTGTGTGTGTGTGTGTGTGTGTGTGTGTGTGTGTGTGTGTGTGTGTGTGTGTGTGTGTGTGTGTGTAAATACAGTTTCAGTCTGAACTCTGAATCTAATCATCTAAATGATTTTAGGCAAAAACGGCACTTTAACATGTTTTTCTTCCATGTTTGTCCTGTTTGATGTTAAGTGGAATATTTCTGGACTGTGAATCGACACAAGACATTTGAAGACATGACATTTTATATAGACAATTAAAGGGTCACTCCACTGTTTCTCCTCCTGGTCCTCTGTGTCCACATCCTGGGGTCTGAGTGACTGGTAGGTAGTAAAAGTGTTGGAACTGGTCCAGTAGATCACCTCAGCCAGCAGACACCAAACGGGCTGCAATGGCTGCAACGTGATCCTTTGGGACAACTGCACCTGATCACAGTAGGTCCACTAAAAGAGCTTGTTTGATCCACTGACAGGCTCAGAGTGTTATTCTAAGTGTGTGACAGCATCATGGAAAGGATCCCTACAGAGAGAGACCTGGAAGATCCTTTTGGTTTAACCACAAACAGTGGTTAAGTGGTGGTTAGTGGACCTACTGTGATCAGTTGTCCCAAAGGATCACGTTGCAGCCATTGCAGCCCGTTTGGTGGCTGCTGGCTGAGGTGATCTACTGGACCAGTTCCAACACTTTTAGCACCAAAATATGTCCAGATCAGTTCCAGAGGTAAAATGATCAGAGTGATCTTTTAAATGATCGATTGAGTAGGTTAACTGATGATGATGATGATGATGATGAAGACAGTGGAGGTGTCAGGGTTCATGAAGTATCAGCAGAATGTCTCTGTCTTCCTGTTTGAAGCCGGTGGCTCACGGTGACGGCCGCCTGTCGAGCCACAACATGTCGTCTCAGTACCGCATGCACTCCTACTACCCAGCAGCCACCTACCTGACCCAGGGCCTGGGCTCCAGCACCTGTGTGCCCCCCCTCTTCAGCCTGGAGGACAACAGCAGCAACAACAACAACTGCTCTGAGACTATGGCAGCCTGTGAGTGACACACACACACACACACACACACACACACACACACACACACACACACACACACACACACACACACACACACACACTTCTCAGGCCCCATAAAGTTTTAGCCAGACTTTATCAACAGTGAGCTCTAGAACATCCGGGGGAGGCTGCAGTCAGGACAGGGGAGCCGTGAAACTGGTAAGATGGAGGGAAGCACACAGAGCGGGGTGTGTGTGTGTGTGTGTGTGTGTGTGTGTGTGTGTGTGTGTGTGTGTGTGTGTGTGTGTGTGTGTGTGTGTGTGTGTGTGTGTGTGTGTGTGTGTGTGTGTGTGTGTGTGTGTGTTGTTACCAGCTCTGTTTAAAGGATGACAGGAGGTTCTTTAGTCAGTAATGGGTCAGTCAGTCTCTCCGGGGGGGGGTCCCGCTCGGAGTGGGGGGGGCACTCTGGCCTGTTGCTTCCTCAGCCATCCCAACTGTGTTAGTGTATTAGAGGCCTGTTGTGCTCTGCAGCAGGGGGGTTCGTGGTTGCAGAGCGACCTCTCACTCTGGTGGGGGCTGTCAGCGCTGTGCGACGTTACCTTTCAGCAGAGAAACCTGAGGGCCAGAGGAAGTGATGTCATGATTCACCTGTGTCTGAACGGGCTGCAGACCATCAGGAAGTCAAACACCTGTGGGGGGCGCTGTGCTCTTCGTCTGGAGGTCTAACTGTCCTGTTCTGTGCGCCCCCCAGTGCAGGAAGCCCTTTGTCTGGGTTATATTATTTAGATAATGTGTGTACCTGTGCCCCGCTCAGGTGTGCACAGAGGTGGAGAGTGAAGTGTTATTCTGCCAGCAGGGGGCAGCAGGGCGGGGCTGTGGTCCTGTCAGGTTTTACTCTGCAGTTACACCAATCTGTGACTGATCTGATCTGTGACTGATCTGATCTGTGACTGATCTGATCTGATCTCAGTGAAACACACACACACACACACACACACACACACACACACACCACATACCAGTACATACACACACACACACACACCACATACCAGTACATACACACACACACACACACACACACACACACACACACACACACCACATACAAATATGTATATTTCTTCTAATGTGTCTGTGTCCTAATTTAAAAGTATATCTTTTGTATTAAATGTGTATTTTTGATGTCCTTTAAATATATAATATAATAATGATAATCAATGAATCTACTGATCAATGATCACATTCATGAAACACAAAGTCACAGCGACATCGGGGGGAACATAGTCCAGATATATCCAGATTCAGTTTGACTGGATCGGTCTGGATCAATCATTCTGGATCAGTCTGGATCAATCAGTTTGGATCAGTCTGGATCAATCAGTTTGGATCAGTCTGGACCACTGTGGATCAGTCTGGATCAATCAGTCTGGATCAATCAGTTTGGATCAGTATGGACCACTTTGGATCAGTCTGGATCAATCAGTTTGGATCAGTCTGGACCACTTTGGATCAGTCTGGACCACTTTGGATCAGTCTGGATCAATCAGTTTGGATCAGTTTGGATCAGTCTGGATCAGTTTGGATCAGTCTGGACCACTTTGGATCAGTCTGGAGCAATCTGCTTGGATCAGTCTGGATCAATCTGGACCGGTCTGGATCTGTTGAGATCCTTTAGATCTGTATCTGTGAGGAGCCCCCCCCCCCGTGCCCCCTGTCAGATTTATGCCCCTCCAGCACCGGGCCAATCATTTGGCCAAATACAGAGATCAGATAACCTTCAGAGAGCCCCGCTGTCCTTCCCCCCCCCCCCCCCCCCCCCCCCCCCCCCCCCCCCCCCGCTGTCTCCGCTGAATTGCCTCCTGGAGTTAGTGAGCGGGAACAGTTAAGATTTACAAACAATGATGAAGCTTGTCATGCGTCTTTCTCCATCCGTCACGGCGGCGGGCGGAGCCGTGGGCAGAGCCGTCCTGGTGTTCTTCATAAAAGCCACTCCGTGTGAAATACACCCCCGCCGGCCGCTTTACTGCCCCGCGCTCGTCAGCAGCCCCGCCGCCGTAAATCGCAGAGCGGGAGGTGACAGCGCAGTCCATCAAACTCCCACCCCCCCACATCACTGCCCCCCCCACTGCCCTCCCAACATCACCCCCCCCCCCCCCCCCCCCCCCCCCTCCATATATACACACACAGAGACACAGCAGTGTTTCCACACTCACCCTAACACACACACACACACTCACGCCCTCACACACACACAC
>NC_092018.1:397086-427086 GCF_042242105.1 Pempheris klunzingeri | reverse complement strand
TCACACACACACACACACTGTCACACACACACACACACTGTCTCACACACACTGTCACACACACACTGTCTCACACGCACTGTCACACACACACACTGTCTCACACTCTGTCTCACACGCACTGTCTCACACGCACTGTCACACACGCACTGTCACACACACACTGTCACACACACACACACACACTGTCACACACACTGTCTCACACACACACACTGTCACACACACACACACACTGTCACACACACACACACACACACACACACTGTCTCACACACTGTCACACACACAATTTCTCACACACTCTGTCACACACACTGTCTCACACACACTGTCTCACACACACTGTCACACACACTGTCTCACACACACTGTCACACACACACACACACACACACTGTCTCACACACACTGTCTCACACACACTGTCACACACACAATTTCTCACACACTGTCACACACTCTGTCTCACACACACTGTCTCACACACACTGTCACACACACTGTCACACACAGTGTCTCACACACAGTGTCACACACACACTGTCTCACACACACTGTCACACACACTGTCACACACACTGTCTCACACACACTGTCTCACACAGACTGTCTCACACACACTGTCACACACACACTGTCACACACACACACACACACACACACACACTGTCACACACACACACACACACACACACACACTGTCTCACACACACTGTCACACACACACTGTCACACACACTGTCTCACACACACTGTCTCACACACACACTGTCACACACACACACACACACACACACACACTGTCTCACACACACTGTCACACACACTCTGTCACACACTCTGTCACACACACACTGTCACACACACTCTGTCACACACACTGTCTCACACACACTGTCACACTCTCAGAAACACCCCCCCCCCTCATTCTGCTCCTGTCAGAGAGGCCTCTCAGTCTTTGGGATTTATTAACCCTGGAGCTGCCTCCACCCTGAGGTGACCTTTCCAGAGGAAGTGCTGTTTCATGCCATGTAGCAGCCGCCGTGCTGAGGCCATCGGGCCCCTCAGTACTGCACCGGGGCCAGGAAGACACTGAGCATGTCAGCTGACTCAGAGCATCAGGAACGCTCCAAAGAGCACAGATTAATTATTAGTGTTACACAGATTAATTATTAGTATTACACAGATTAATTATTAGTATTACACAGATTAATTATTAGTGTTACACAGATTAATTATTAGTGTTACACAGATTAATTATTAGTGTTACACAGATTAATTATTAGTATTACACAGATTAATTATTAGTGTTACACAGATTAATTATTAGTATTACACAGATTAATTATTAGTGTTACACAGATTAATTATTAGTGTTACACAGATTAATTATTAGTGTTACACAGATTAATTATTAGTGTTACACAGATTAATTATTAGTATTACACAGATTAATTATTAGTGTTACACAGATTAATTATTAGTGTTACACAGATTAATTATTAGTGTTACACAGATTAATTATTAGTGTTACACAGATTAATTATTAGTGTTACACAGATTAATTGATCATTAAGTGATGCTCTCTCTTTAAGAAGTCCCTTTGTGGAAAACACATTTTAACAGACTGGAGTTCAGCAAACCAAACTGTTGAAGGTGCTTCGAGGAGTGAGGTTTACTTCCTTCACCAGTGATGTCTGGAACCCAGGGGCCCCCACAGGCCCCCACAGGCCCCTACAGGCCCCTGTAGCGCCTCTGTGGGGCTCCAGGCTGCAGTCCTGTGTGGTGCCCCCCCCCCCCGCTGGGCACCTAAGTGTTTAACCAGCAGCCTAATGTCTGCTGGGGGCCCGGCCACCATTAGCACAGGCCTCAGGCTGTGGAGACGTTAAAGGGCCACTCCGTGTAGTTTATGTCCCCCCCCCCACTGATAGATTTTCATTTAAAACGCAGATTTATAACAAAGTGGCCGAGTGTCTCACTAACGACCTGAAAACACGTCACATGACCACGCTGGCCTGTGTGAACAGGAAGCACATTTCCTACTCTGTGATTGGTCGCTTAGTTGCAACAAAAACCTCAGAGGAAGATTATAAATGGTGAAAATGAAGAGCAGAGGTTTGTCTGCTTGGACTGACGATGAGGTGGAACCGAAAACAGACGGGGACTCACCGCGAAGCAAACATGGTGACATCAGAGCGTACACACACACACACACACACACACACACACACACACACACACACACACACACACACACACACACACACTGTCCAGCTCTCAGGGCGTTATGAGCTGCACTGTCACTAATCCATTATTACTAAGTGTAACCTGCAGACACAGAGAACTCTAAGTGATCTACTTGATCCACTTTGAGCGCCTCTCTCTGCTCTCCCTGACCGGAGCGCTGTGCTTTGTGTCTGTGTGTCTAAATATAAAAGGCTTCTTACACAGAATCTCTCCACATACATGCAGTAGATGTTTTTTTCCTGATTTCTCTCTACAAAACAAACTTGGTTACGTGCCCCCCCCCCCCCCCCCCTAATTATGCTCTTGTAGTCACTTTCCTTGAGTCGTGGCGGTGGCGGCGTCCCGGATTGATGAATGATGTTGCCTTGGCAGCTCTGTGAAACAGCTGAACGACTTGGATAAACACATATGGCAGCTTTAGCACCGGCGGCGGCGTCCTTCTTTCCATAGCAATATATTTCACTCTTCCTGTGTCCTTTACTTTGGCATTTTTCTTACCCTGTCGACTCTCAATGAATCTCCTGTTTAAAATGGAATGATAGAAAAGTCCCACAAATATTGATCGTCCGCCCCGGCTCATTATTGCATATCCATAACTTCTGGACAGACGGCGTCAAAGGGCCCGGCGATGGACTGACAGGCCATTTTGTGGGTTGATGGTGCACAGTAGCAGAGACTAAGATTTAGCATAGGGACGAGGGCGGCGTCACGCCCCCCCGCAGCCGTCCTCACCGGGGACAGATTGGTTAACAATGCAGGAGCAAAGGTTCCTCTCTGCTTAATTAGCCTTTGACCTCGGACACTGATGCCTTCTGTCGCCCCCCCGCCCCCCCCCCTGCCCTCCTCAGCTCCATAACAAACCACTAATGAGCTTTTAAGTGTTTCTGACCCCCTAATGGCTGCATGAGGGACTGAGCTATTGTGTCCACAGCTCATCTGAAGGTCTGAGTCCTAATTCAACACACAGCAGATCAGACTGATGAAGGTGTTCGATCAGCCCCCCCCCCAATAGACTGGCTGGCTTTGGTTCATCCTCGGCAGAGAATGAAATGGAACTAAACAAGATTTTTGTTAAGAAGAAAAGTTCCTTCAGGGTGTCGCCTCATGTGAATAAGAGCCGTCCTCCACACAGCAGCTGAGAACATCAGCGTGGACGCTCGATTCCTCTGCGACACCGACCAGACGGTTAATTATCTCTCTCTAATTCTGCTTGTATCCATTTGAAATGGTGAGTCTAACCTCTCCAGCAGTGTGGCTGTAGGGATGGAATACCATACAGATATTCATGAACCCCAGAGGATGAACCCCAATGACTTTGATTCTCCACTGAGTTTTCAGTGAGCTAGCTGAACATCTAGTGGACATTCATGGTCCCCAGAGGGTGAACCCTGATGACTGTCTGGTTATAATTTTCTCATGAAGCTGTCATCTTCATCACAGACCCCCCCCCCCCCCAGTCTACCATTAGACAGCATGTCACTGTGTTCTCTCACTCACTGACCCTGGGGGGGCCATGACCTCGATCTGCAGGAGCTCTTCCTGTTCAGGTCTCATCAGAGAGGAGGTCCAGCTTCAGGTGTTTGGACCCCCCCCCCTTGTCGTGGTGTTAAAGGTGAAGGTGTGAGCGGCGGTGCAGCCTCCACCCCTCAGCGCTCCCTGTTTAAAGCCTGCCTGCCCGTCTGCTCTCACTTTTCTGGGCCATTAAGTCCTGCTGCCGGCCTGATGGGGGGGGGGGATCGTTCTCTGCGAGGGTCGCCCTCAGTTGGACACTGTGCAGGGACAATTTCTTTAGACACAGCTCGTATCGTTTTAATGGGAGCCATTTAATCGGCGGCCGGCCTCGTCATGTGACAGGCGCCTCGCCGGCCCTCAGATTGAAGTTTGGTTCCGGTGATGCGGCGGAGGTTACGTGTCAGGTGGCGCTGATGGATCGTTCTTTGGTAACCTGCAGGTACTACGTTCTGTCATTGTGTAGACGAATACATCGGTCAACATGTATCGATATTAGCTGATAAAATGATCTGCAGGCGACGTCAGTGTTTTAACACGTGCTCTGTGTCGAGTTCATCGGGACGGACTACATGATAAACGCCAGTGAAACATGGTTTTCCCGCCTGTGTTGGTCTGAGTTGATGTGACTGTTGGTTGTTCTCTGGTTATGATCTCGTACATGTTGTGGTTCTTCAGTCGGTCACATGGTCTGACGTGTGTGTGTGTGTGTGTGTGTGTGTGTGTGTGTGTGTGTGTGTGTGTGTGTTCTCGGCCCCTATGACCTGTGTGTGATGGGAGATTATCCCTGCTGCAGTTACCGTCTCCGCTCACATCTGGGCTTTTGTTCCTTCCCTCAGAGGAGGAGCGATCACACCTCCTCTCCGCCTCTCTGAACACCTCCAGTGGGAGGTTAGAAAAGCGTCCTTTTGTCAGCCCACACAAAGGCTCCTCAATAGTTTGAAATCTTAGACAGAGCACTGAGTGACGGGGAAAAGGCCGAGAGTTCATTCAGGAGGATGAACTCTGTGTCGGCCGGAGCTCAGAGCGACGGTGACGGCGTGTTTCCAGGATTCAGGGAACTGTCATACCAACACACATTTACACATGGGGAGGTCCCGGTTTAAGCCTCGATAGATATATAGAATAAAATATAGAAAATATAGAAAAAGAAGTACTGGGAGAAGAGCAGTATAAAATAAAAATAAAATTTACACATCTATTTAACATAATAGGAACAAAATTTAAAGCAGACGAATTTAGCTTAGCACAGCTAAATATGTGTGCAAATATGTGCTAACTGGGGCTAATGTTTGTGCTATCTGGGGCTAATGTTTGTGCTATCTGGGGCTAATGTTTGTGCTAATGTTTGTGCTATCTGGGGCTAATGTTTGTGCTAACTGGGGCTAATGTTTGTGCTAACTGAAGCTAATGTTTGTGCTATCTGGGGCTAATGTTTGTGCTAACTGGGGCTAAGGTTTGTGCTATCTGGGGCTAATGTTTGTGTTAACTGAAGCTAATGTTTGTGCTATCTGGGGCTAATGTTTGTGTTAACTGAAGCTAATGTTTGTGCAAACTGGGGCTAATGTTTGTGTTAACTGAAGCTAATGTTTGTGCTATCTGGGGCTAATGTTTGTGCTAACTGGGGCTAATGTTTGTGCTAACTGGGGCTAATGTTTGTGCTATCTGGGGCTAATGTTTGTGCTAACTGGGGCTAATGTTTGTGCTAACTTTCTTCTTATTAAACTCAGAGCCAGACTCAGTATCAGTCACATGATCAGAGTGTAGCAGGTCGTCCTCTGCTGTCCGTCTCCCTAACGTGTCCAGTGGGGTCATTGAGCTCCATGTTTGATTCGCTGTCAGGACAGCCAATCAGAGCTCAGGTTCCCCTCCAGGATGTGTCCTCAGGTCGCTTTGCGTCTTTGCACTGACTTTGTATGTGATTCACCTGCCGGGCCGCTATGAGCCCCCCGGCTGGAACACACAGCACCAGCACCTCTGTGCTGCTTCATCACCATCACCAAACACTGGACAGTCAGTCAGTCAGTCAGTAGCAGCAACAGACAGACAGACAGTCCCTCTGTAGCAGCAGCAGACAGACAGACAGACAGTCCCTCTGTAGCAGCAGCAGACAGACAGACAGACAGTCCCTCTGTAGCAGCAGACAGACAGACAGACAGACAGTCCCTCTGTAGCAGCAGCAGCAGTAACAGCTGATCAGTCATGTGTTCATCTTGTTAATTTATTTCTACATATTTTCTACAGAAGTTCAGCTTGTGAGTCCCCCTACCGATCAGTATAAAGCCTTATTGATTCGGTCATTGATTATGTGTCGTCCTGTCTGCTGCTGTAGTGCAGTAAAAGGTTTATTCAGAGGAGGAGAAGCATGAAGTAGCAGAGAAGTAGAAATACTCAAGTGAAGTACAAATACCTCAGTAGTCCTTAACAACAGTATTTGAGTAAATGTTTCAGAAGAAGTGATGTGAAGTGACGTGAGCTCAGACATGTAAATGAATACAGTTGATATATATAATAATCTATCAGTAATAACTAATAATAATGGATCTATCCTGAACACAGTGACCAGCAGTGAGGTCTGTCCAGCTGTTTAACAGGAAACAGTGAACATTCCTAGAAGCTGGAAGCTGTGTTTAGAGTAGCGGAGCATGGTGTGTCGGACATGGCGGACGCTGTGTGAATGTTTAACCGACTCGTTAACGGTCATTAACAGGTTTTAATTGGTGCTCCAGAGACGTTCATGTGGAGCAGGAGAACACGTGTTCAGCCGCCAGCCGTCATTTAACCACGCCGGCCTCTCCGCACTGTAATTACATTTCCTGCTGATGAACGGGCTCAGAATGAACACTGACACGCCGCGGACCCCCCCACTAGCACCGAGGACCCCCCCAGGGGAAGAACAGCACTTAGCTACACAAACATCAGTATCAACGATTGAGCTGCCAGTTTGGAATCAGTGACAAACTGCAGACGAGCAAAAACTGGAGTCCGAAACCAATCAGGAAGTTAATGAGGAGGGAAATTACTCCTCATCACCTCCCTCCCTCCACTGCTGGGGGGGGGGGGGGGGGGGGGGGGGGGGCATGAGGCAGGCCGAGGATTGTGGGAAACACAGCTCCTGTGTTATTACATTATATTATTGATATTATATCACATCACATTTACATTGTAGAGTCACCAGATCTCCTCATCAGCTGAGTGATCAGTTGATCCAGAGATAATTGATCGGCCTGTGTGTCTCCCTGCAGCCTTCTCCTCCAGCATCACCAGCGGCGCTCAGGGCTCCTCCATGGCCTGCAGGTCCATCACCTCCATGGTCGCCTCCGAGGTCGGCTCCGAGTGTGGCGGCGGTGCCGACACCCAGCCGGCCTTCAGCGTGGACTCCATCATGGACGGGGACGTGGCCAAGTAAGCTGAGGAGGAGGTCATGTGATCAGACCGGCCGCTGCTCGTCTTCCACGCCGTTACACAACGCCGTTCATCTCCAGCTGTTCACTGTTCGTTCTGTTCGTTTAGTTTGAGCCGATCAGCAGCACATGCTAGCAACATGCTCGCAACACGCTAACAATACGCTAGCAACACGCATGTGATGACCATGTGATTAAAGCGACGCACAATCACTGCAATGATGTTAAACCCTCTGATCAGTTTGAGATCACATGATCTGAGTACTGTAGTACTAGTACACACCTGCAGTACTAGTATACACCTGCAGTACACCTGCAGTACTAGTACACACCTGCAGTACTAGTATACACCTGCAATCACCTGCAGTACTAGTATACACCTGCAGTACACCTGCAGTAGCAGTACTACAGGTGTGTACTAGTACACTTGTATAGTTTTTAGCCGTATCAGTTCCAGTAGCTTTTAGCAGTCGGCTGCAGACGTCTCTTTTCTTCTGATGGTAACTGGAGGTTCAGTCACAGGTTCACCTGTGATCATCAGTGATGTCACAGGTTCACCTGTGACATCACTGATGGTCACGGCGTGCAGACTGGCCTCAGAGTGCACCCGTACATCAGGTGACGTTATAATTGATTTCTGATTCCTTCAGGTAGATTTTAAAGAACATTGACGCAATTTGATCCCACATTTAATCACATGAACTATCTGACGACCCCGAACGGAAGCACCATCGTCATCCTCATCATCCTCATCATCCTCATCATCACCTGAAGAGATGCTGACGATCAGAGGACTCGTGTCCGTGTGTCCGCAGGTGTGTTCTACCAGGTGATCATCAGACTGTTTTCTGTGTTGGTTGGAGGCTGTTGTTCCTGTGGAGCCGAGAGCTGCTTCTGTTTTATGGAGATTTGTTCGCTGCTTGCAGAGTGTTTATCTGTGTTTGTGTTGGAATGAGACAGCAACAGAAGTCATGTGGAGTCCTGGAGTTTATGTCGCTACAAGTTTTAGGGAAATAAAAACGCTGGAGGTGATGGAGTGTAAATGTGAGTGTGTGCTGGAAACAACAATATAAAGCAGACAGAGAGGATTACTTGTATTTTCTGCGCTGCGCGGTGGGAACATTCATTGGATTCAGCCCCATCTGTTGTAATCAATAACATGACCGTCTTGTTTTTTTATGAAACGCACTTACTCTTAATTTCATCCACCAGTGGTTTTAGAGAGAAGAATGTGGAGTTACCGAGCAGACTTTGACATTATAAATCACCTCCTGAGAGCGGCCTGTGCAGCAGTATCGATTGATCCTGATATATCACAGAAATTTACTGTCACTTCTGTTTTCAATTAAAGATACAATCAGTCAGATAATGACTTAATTGGATTTTACAGAAGATTGAGTTTTATAGCCCCGTGCTTTACGAGTTTAGTTAAGGGAGGCCATTTTATCACGGTTGTCATGGGCGACCGCCCGTCCTTCTGTAGCTGCCGCCGCCGTGTACAGCGGGGGGGTCACAGCGGGGGGGGGGTCACAGAGGCTGTTTTCCTTGAGCTGCTGCTGCCTCCATCCATCTTGACGCCTGGAGTGATGGCCGCTGGAAGAGAGGAGGAGATGGCCAAAGCTCAGCACCGTTCACACCTGATGGCGTCTCAGAGTCCAGCTCACCTGCCCAGGTAACACAGCTCTCCTCTGATTGGCTGTGTGGAGCCAAGAAAGCCCTGCTTTAGACGACAAGGTGCCAAAAAAGCTTTTTGTTCAGCTCACGTCTACCTGATCCTTTACCTGTACCTGATCCTCTACCTGATCCTTTACCTGTACCTGATCCTTTACCTGTACCTGATCCTTTACCTGTACCTAATCCTCTACCTGATCCTTTACCTATACCTGATCCTTTACCTGCACCTGATCCTCTACCTGATCCTTTACCTGTACCTGATCCTCTACCTGTACCTGATCCTCTGCCTGTACCTGATCCTCTACCTGTACCTGATCCTTTACCTGATCCTCTACCTGTACCTGATCCTTTACCTGATCCTCTACCTGTACCTGATCCTCTGTCTGTACCTGATCCTCTACCTGTACCTGATCCTTTACCTGATCCTCTGCCTGTACCTGATCCTCTACCTGTACCTGATCCTCTACCTGTACCTGATCCTCTGCCTGTACCTGATCCTCTACCTGTACCTGATCCTCTACCTGTACCTGATCCTTTACCTGATCCTCTACCTGTACCTGATCCTGTACCTGATCCTCTACCTGTACCTGATCCTCTACCTGTACCTGATCCTCTACCTTTACCTGATCCTCTGCCTGTACCTGATCCTTTACCTGATCCTCTACCTGTACCTGATCCTCTACCTGATCCTTTACCTGATCCTCTGCCTGTACCTGATCCTCTACCTTTACCTGATCCTTTACCTGTACCTGATCCTCTGCCTGTACCTGATCCTTTACCTGATCCCCTACCTGTACCTGATCCTCTGCCTGTACCTGATCCTCTGCCTGTACCTGATCCTCTACCTTTACCTGATCCTCTGCCTGTACCTGATCCTTTACCTGATCCTCTGCCTGTACCTGATCCTCTACCTGATCCTCTGCCTGTACCTGATCCTTTACCTGATCCTCTACCTGTACCTGATCCTGTACCTGATCCTGTACCTGATCCTCTACCTTTACCTGATCCTCTGACGGTACCGGATCCTCTACTTGATCCTTTACCTGTACCTGATCCTTTACTTGATCCTCTACCTGTACTTGATCCTCTATCTGTACATGATCCTCTGCCTGTACCTGATCCTCTACCTGTACCTGATCCTTTACCTGTACCTGATCCTCTACCTGATCCTTTACTTGATCCTCTACCTGTACCTGATCCTCTACCTTTACCTGATCCTCTGCCTGTACCTGATCCTCTACCTTTACCTGATCCTCTACCTCTACCTGATCCTCTAGGATCCCTACAGAGAGAGACCTGGAAGATCCTTTTGGTTTAACCAAACAGCACACACACCAGACTACATTCACTAAAACAGGGATTTAGGAGCTGCTGCTTCCATCAGTCAGTGTCTTTGTGTTACTGAGTGACTTTGGTGATTTTCAGGGTTCATTTGGATCCAAACTGACCCTTTAAAACACCAACATCAGTTTCCTGTGACAGTAAACTGAGTTTAACACAAACTGAGTGACTCTCACATGAAGACAGTTTGGTTCAGAAACTGGTGACAGACTGAATTTAATTAACAGACTTTAATTTGGCCGTTAACAGGTTAATAATCTGACCTCAGACCTGCTCCTGACGCACTCATTTAGTCTCATATTTCAGATTTAATTTTTGTTTTCACTGTGAAGCACTTTGTACTGACAGCTGCTAAATTAGTTATAATAATTCCTGTGTCCTGTAATGACTCCTAATCACTGTATGATAATAATAATGATAATGACTGTTGTTATACCATGACTACAATTATTATAACATCATACTATTATCATTATTATTATTATTATTATTATTTCCATCATCATCGGTGCTGGAAGAAGGCTTCAGATCCGTTCCTTCAGTAAAAGTAGAAATATGTTGTAAAACACTCTGTTACAAGTAAAAGTCCTGAACTTGAAATGTTATTTTTATCACAGTATTATTATTATTATTATTATTTATAGCTCATTATGTGGAACTAATTTTAGACAGCTTATGTAGATTAGTGCTGTAATACTGCATCACGTCATATAAGAATATCTGTTTTTTATGGACAAAATAACTGTAAGGTTTGAATAAATGTAGTGAAGTAAAAGTACAGGGGTTCCTGACACTCGATAAAACAATAAGTCAAATGGAAATAAGTTTGTAAAAAATTATAGTTGATAACAATAATTAAGATAAAATAAGATCAACTTTATTCATCCCCAAGGAATTTTTTTTTTTTTACAAAAGTTGAAGCAGTACACAGTTACAGAAAGGAATGAAATAAAAATCTAAATAAGTTTACAAAGTGTACTTTGTAAATATACTTATTTATTATAATTATTGTTAGTGTTGCATCGGCCTCGTTCAGGATCTGGATCTAACATTAGACCTGAACTAATTCATGTTAAATAAATATGAGCGTCAGTTCTGCCTGATAAAAAGCATCCAGTTAATGAAGTGACTGTTTGAACGCTCCGCTGGGTGACGAGCGGTCACATTTAAAACGTTTGATCGTGTTCACGCTGTTTTACGGACTGTCCCTTTTCCCTGGAGACTGAGGCCTGATTCCTCCCCAAGGACTCTAAATCAGTGTGTCTGTGACAGGACTTCTGAGTGGCTGCAACGCCCCCAATCAGCACCTCTTAATAACCCCCCACCCCGGGAGAGGTCACCCCCCGTCTGGTCCGGTCTCACTTCAAACCTTTATTTAAAATACAAAACTGAATCAGACAAACAGGAAGCCAATCAGCCAATCAGAGCGCAGACGCTTCCAGCCTGGTGTGTGAGTGTGTCTGTGTGTGTGTGTGTGTGTGTGTGTGTGTGTCTGTGTGTGTGTGTCTGTGTGTGTGTGTGTGTGTGTGTGTCTGTCTGTCTGTCTGTGTGTGTGTGTGTGTGTGTGTGTGTGTGTGTGTGTGTGTCTGTGTGTGTGTGTGTCTGTCTGTGTGTGTGTGTGTGTGTCTGTGTGTGTGTGTGTGTGTGTCTGTGTGTGTGTCTGTGTGTGTGTGTGTATGTGTGTGTGTGTGTCTGTGTGTGTGTGTGTGTGTGTGTGTCTGTGTGTCTGTGTGTGTGTGTGTGTGTGTGTGTGTGTGTGTGTGTGTGTCTGTGTGTGTGTCTGTGTGTGTGTCTCTGTGTGTGTGTGTGTGTGTGTGTGTGTGTGTGTGTCTGTGTGTGTGTCTGTGTGTGTGTGTGTGTGTGTCTGTGTGTCTGTGTGTGTCTGTGTGTGTCTGTGTGTGTGTGTGTGTGTGTGTGTGTGTGTGTGTGTCTGTGTGTGTGTGTGTGTGTGTCTGTGTGTGTCTGTGTGTGTGTCTCTGTGTGTCTGTGTGTGTGTGTGTCTGTGTCTGTGTCTGTGTGTGTGTGTGTGTGTGTGTGTGTGTGTGTGTGTGTGTGTGTGTGTGTGTGTGTGTTTCTGTGTGTGTGTGTGTGTGTGTGTGTGTGTGTGTTTCTGTGTGTGTGTGTGTGTGTGTGTGTGTGTGTGTGTGTACCTCCGTGGTGCGTTCAGGTGCTCAGATGGTCCTGCTGTTTCCAGTGAGAGGAGAAATGAGGCCTGCTGCCATTAGCAGGCTGCTGCAGTATAAACTTTATTATTTTATGAATAAACTGTGTGTTTTCCTCTAATAAGTTTACGAGGCGTCCTCCCACGGGCCCAGCGGTCCGGATCAAACTGCCCCGCTTCACCTTCAGCTTTGGGCTCTTTTAAAGCTTAACGGGCTGCAGGGCCGAGCCGCCTCCACCTCTTCTGCCTGAAGGAACCTTTTCACACAGACGCTCGTGTTTCACCGCCCACTATTAGAGCGGCATGGGGGGGCCGCAGACCTGCACACACACACTAAGTATAAGTGTGTGTGTATATATTCATATGTGTGTGTGTGACAAACTCTCTGTTTTACTCTGCAGGTGTTTCCTTCCTTTCTTTGTGCTGAGTGACTTTAAATCTTTCTTCCTGTTTTAGGTTGTGATTCAGGTAACTTTCATGTTTTTCCCACATTAGAACAGTTTCAGCTCTTGAAGCTCTGCAGGATCAGACTGGACCTCCTCCGCTCTCCAAACAGGAACAATCAGCCTCCACACTAAAGCTGGTCCAGGACTCTAGACCTGATCCACAGACCTGATCCTGGTACCCAGAGCAAACAGAGTCTGGAGGATCAGGTCTGTGGATCCTGCTGTAAACGAGTCACGTGCCCTTATCTGATCCTCACCTGCAGCTGCTTTTTCTCTGTGTGTGTGGGGGGGGGCTGGGGGCTGGAGGTGTGCGCGGTGGGCCTGGTGGGGGGGTCTGCTCCTGTCATGCGTGAGGCAGCAGCTCCTCCATCTCTCGCGCCCCGCCTCGCCGCTCTGCACAAGCTCTCGTGCGTCCTGCAGCCACGCCACGATGAACGGCTACGGGTCCCCCTACCTGTACATGGGGGCTCCGGTGTCCCAGCCCCGGGCCCCGCTCCAGAGGACCCCCAAGTGCGCGCGGTGCCGGAACCACGGCGTGCTCTCGTGGCTCAAAGGTCACAAGCGCTACTGCCGCTTCAAGGACTGCACGTGCGAGAAGTGCATCCTGATCATCGAGCGGCAGCGCGTGATGGCGGCGCAGGTGGCGCTCCGCCGGCAGCAGGCCAACGAGAGCCTGGAGAGCCTCATCCCGGAGTCCCTCAGGGTGCTGCCCGCCATCGGCATCCCCGGAGCCGGCGACGGCGGCCAGGGAGCCCCGCCGAGGACCGAAGACCTGGAGCTGCGCTGGAGCGGCGCAGAGCCTCTGCAGGCCGGAGCTCCGGGGGGAGACCCAGGTGGGACTGACACGGGGGGGGAGCCGGGAGGTTAGACTTTATTTTAGATTAGAGAGACTTTAACAGGAAGAACTGAAACTCCATCACTTCTGCGGGGGGAATATTAAGAATAATAAGAGTAATAAAAGCACTGCTAATATTATTATTATGTGTTATATTATAGTACTAATGTATTATATTATAGTACTAATGTGTTATATTATAGTACTAATGTATTATATTACAGTACTAATGTATTATATTATAGTACTAATGTGTTATATTATAGTACTAATGTGTTATATTATAGTACTAATGTATTATATTATAGTACTAATGTGTTATATTATAGTACTAATGTGTTATATTTTAGTACTAATGTGTTATATTATAGTACTAATGTATTATATTATAGTACTAATGTATTATATAGTATTACTAATTATTGTACTAATGATAATATTACTACTACTAGTCCTAATACTATTACAAAGAACAAAATAACACTAATAAAACCACTGCTAATATTATGTAGTATTACTGATTATTGTACTAAGGATATTTTATTCTTTGTAATACTATTAGGACTAGTAGTAGTAATACTAACACTAATAATAATACTGCTAAAAGTATTACTGATTATAGTAATAATACTACTAGAAATGCTGCTAATGATACTATAGTGTACTAATCATAATATTACTAGTTCTAATATTACAAAGAATAAAATACTAATAAACTACTGCTAATAATACTGTCCCCACTGATATTATTACTAATTCTATTATTAATATTACTAATTCTATTATTGATACCACTACTGATATTATTACTAATTCTATTATTGATACCACTACTGATATTATTACTAATTCTATTATTGATACTACTACTGATATATATATATATTTTATAGTTATTTCTATTTTATTTGTTTGTCTGGAACAGGCACTAAGAAAAATTCACTGCACATTATACTGTGTATAACTGTGTATGTGAGAATCTTGAATCTCTTGATATTATTACTAATTCTATTATTAATATTACTAATCATATCATTGATACTACTACTGATATTACTAATTCTATTATTAATATTACTAATCATATCATTGATACTACTACTGATATTACTAATTCTATTATTATTACTAATTCTAGTATTAATATTGATGCTAATTCAGAATAAACACTAAGACTAATAATACTAGAACATAATAGTGCCTATAACACATAAAGCACAGAAGCTTACTTCACCACTAATGTTATTATTGCTGGTTTATTATCAGTGGATTCTAATAATCAGAACGTGTTTTTGCTTCTGAGCTCTTTGGATTTAGTTTCTATTTAAAGGTGATTCTGTCATTTTACATTTTCTCCTGAGAGAGAATGTTATTTTATTTAAAGTGTTTGAGATAAATTCCCGTTCCAGCAGGAGAAACTCCTCCTAACAAACAGTGATTAAAGCACAGCTGTTAGTTTATTTCCCCTTAGTCCTTCATTTCTTCTTTTATTTCTAATAGAAACACCGAGCAGCTGGTTGGATTCATTGCTGCTACTGTAGTTGAATATGTGACTTTTCTCTATTTTAGTTTGAAACAGAAGCCCCCCAGTGGAGTTCATTTTATTTTGGACTATTTTTTTAACATCAGCAGTAGCTCAGAGTTTCCCGCTGGGTCTAACGGGGGGTGTTTGTCCGCAGAGGGGGCAGAGGACGGTCCCGACGAGGTGTCCGGGGCTGAGAACGGGAGCAGCTCCAGCGAGAAGGAGCAGGACCCGGTCAGCTCCCCCGAGAGCTCCAAGCCCAACTCCTGCTACACCCCGGAGCCTCCGGAGCCCCCCTCCCAGCCGGAGGGGCCCCGCTGCGGCCTCCCCAAAGCCGGCAGCGTCGAGAAGGAGGCCAAAGCCGAGAGCCCCCCCAAGTTTCCCGGCGGTCCCGCGGAGCAGAGCGTGCTGATCGAGGGCCTGGGGGGCTCCATCAGCCTGCCCTTCAGCCTCCGGGCCAACCGGCCCCCCCTGGAGGTCCTCAAGAAGATCTTCCCGGCCCACAAGCCCCCCGTCCTGGAGCTCATCCTCAGAGGCTGCGGGGGGGACCTGGTGGGGGCCATAGAGGTGCTGCTGTCCAGCCGGAGTCCTGACGGGAGCGCGCACCCGCACGCCGACCCGCACGCGGACGCGCTGGTGCTGCCCTCAAACGGACACCTGTTCGAGCACGCGCTGGGCTCGTACCACCCGGTGTCCTCCTCCGCCAAGTGGTCGGTGGGCTCCGCCTTCCGGGTCCCCGAGTCCCTCCGCTTCACGTCCGACTCGGCCTCGGGGGTGGTGACCCCCGGCGGCCCGCTGGGGGTCCCCCTGCAGCACCCGTCCTTCCCGCAGCCCGCGCGCTACCCGCTCATGCTGCGCAACTCCCTGACGCGCGGCCCCGGAGGCCCGTTCGTGCACAACGACGTGACCCTGTGGAACACCGTGGCCCTGCAGCAGCAGTACCAGCTCCGCTCCGCCGCGCACTACGTGTCGCCCTTCTCCCCCGCGGCCCCCGCGGGCCCGGCCGGCTCCGTGTTCCGCAGCTCCCCCCTCCTCCCCTCCAGACCCTCCGAGGAGCAGCGCCTCGGCGTCCCGGAGGAAGGCTGTCCGCTGGGGGCCAAACCCGGCCTGTACTCCCCCGAGGAGGACTACGAGGAACGCTCCGACTCCACAGACTCCCGCATCCTCAACCCGTCCGCCTAGAGCCGGTCGGCCGGACCGAACCAGCGCGGACACCGGAACCGTTTCACCGGTCCGTCGGTGACTTCCGGTGTGCCTGCAGCACGCTCAGGTGTCACGTGGACAGAAGGGAAGAAAAGACTGAGAGCTAGAGAAGCTACTTCCTGTTAGCAGTTAGCATGTTAGCACCGTGCATGAAGACTAAAGCCAAGAATTAATGTCCTTCATCTCAGTCCGGGGGGGGGGCAAATCTCCATCAGGTTCATCCCTTCATCCCCCCCGGTTCATCCCTTCATCCCCCCCCCCTCATTAATCCCCCCTGGGTTCATCCCTTCATCCCCCCCCCCCATTCATCCCCCCGTTCATCCCTTCATCCCCCCCCCCATTCATCCCCCCTGGGTTCATCCCTTCATCCCCCCCCCCCTCATTCACCACCCCCCCCCCTCAGAGGTCTGGCTGAGCTCGTTGTGTTTCTGATGTTTTTCATGGAGCCAAAGAAGGAGGAGACATTGTTGTTCACACTGACATCAGAAAGAAGGGGTGTCCAGGTGGGGGTGGGTGGGGTCAGTCTCCCCAGGTGAGCTGATACAGGTGCAGACTGGATCAGATGAACGTGTAAACACTAAATAAAAGATGGAATGACCGTGCGTGTGTGTGTGTGTGTGTGTGTGTGTGTGTGTGTGTGTGCAGTGATGTAATGCAGGTGTGTTTCCACCTTCGCCCCCCCTCGGTCTTCCTCACCCCCCCACATGTAAAATGAGCTGCTGTATGAATGTAATACATATATACTGTCCATCCTGGGGGGGTCTGCAGTAATGCATCATGGTCACTGACCTGTGGGAACCAGGAAGAAGACCGGCCTGTTTCAGACCTGCACAGGTACCTGGAGGTGAGACCGCTGGACCCCGAAGAACTGAGGTCCAGGAGAGACCAGTAGAGTCCAGGAGATACCAGTAGGGTCCAGGAGAGACCGGTAGAGTCCAGGAGAGACCAGTAGGGTCCAGGAGAGACCAGTAGGGTCCAGGAGAGACCAGGAGAGACCAGTAGGGTCCAGGAGATTCCAGTGCTGTGACCCTCAGTGTCTTCTGAGGGTGAGAGGGTGAGAGGGTTAGGGTGAGGGGGTGAGGGTTGGGGAATACATTATAACAGTGTCCTCACAAAGATGACAGACAAATATGTGTGTGTGTAACTGCTTGTCTGTATGAAGATGTGTGTGTGTGTGTGTATGAAGGTGTGTATGAAGGTGTGTGTGTGTGTATGAAGGTGTGTGTGTGTGTGTGTGTGTGTGAAGGTGTGTGTGTGTGTGTGTGTGTGTGAAGGTGTGTGTGTGTGTGTATGAAGGTGTGTATGAAGGTGTGTGTGTGTGTATGAAGGTGTGTGTGTGTGTGTGTGTGTGTGTGTGAAGGTGTGTGTGTGTGTGTATGAAGGTGTGTATGAAGGTGTGTGTGTGTGTATGAAGGTGTGTGTGTGTGTGTGTGAAGGTGTGTGTGTGTGTGTGTGTGTGAAGGTGTGTGTGTATGAAGGTGTGTGTGTGTGTATGAAGGTGTGTATGAAGGTGTGTGTGTGTGTGTGTGAAGGTGTGTATGAAGGTGTGTGTGTGTATGTGAAGGTGTGTATGAAGGTGTGTGTGTGTGTATGTGAAGGTGTGTATGAAGGTGTGTGTGTGTATGTGAAGGTGTGTATGAAGGTGTGTGTGAAGGTGTGTATGAAGGTGTGTGTGTGTATGTGAAGGTGTGTATGAAGGTGTGTGTGTGTATGTGAAGGTGTGTATGAAGGTGTGTGTGTGTGTATGTGAAGGTGTGTATGAAGGTGTGTGTGTGTGTGTGAAGGTGTGTATGAAGGTGTGTGTGTGTATGTGAAGGTGTGTATGAAGGTGTGTGTGTGTGTGTGTGTGTGTGTGTGAAGGTGTGTATGAAGGTGTGTGTGTGTATGTGAAGGTGTGTATGAAGGTGTGTGTGTGTATGTGAAGGTGTGTATGAAGGTGTGTGTGTGTGTATGTGAAGGTGTGTATGAAGGTGTGTGTGTGTGTATGTGAAGGTGTGTATGAAGGTGTGTGTGTGTGTGTGAAGGTGTGTATGAAGGTGTGTGTGTGTATGTGAAGGTGTGTATGAAGGTGTGTGTGAAGGTGTGTATGAAGGTGTGTATGAAGGCGTGTGTGTGTGTGTGAAGGTGTGTGTGAAGGTGTGTGTGAAGGTGTGTATGAAGGTGTGTGTGAAGGTGTGTGTGTGTGTGTGTGTGTGTGTGAAGGTGTGTGTATGAAGGTGTGTGTGTGTGCAAAGGTGTGTATGAAGGTGTGTGTGTGTGTGTGAAGATGTGTATGATGGTGTGTGTGTGTGTGTGTGAAGGTGTGTGTGTGTGTGTGTATGAAGGTGTGTGTGTGTGTGTGTGAAGGTGTGTGTGTGAGAAGGTGTGTGTGTGTGTATGAAGGTGTGTGTGAAAGTGTGTGTGTGTATGAAGGTGTGTATGTGAAGGTGTGTGTGTGTGTGTGTGAAGGTGTGTGTGTGTGTGTGTGTGTGTGAAGGTAGGTGTGTGTGTGTGTGTGTGAAGGTGTGTGTGTGTGTGTATGAAGGTGTGTGTGTGTGTGTGTGAAGGTGTGTGTGTGTGTGTGTGTGTGTATGAAGGTGTGAGTGTGTGTGTGTGTGTGTGTGAAGGTGTGTGTGAAGGTGTGTGTGTGTGAAGGTAGGTGTGTGTGTGTGTATGAAGGTGTGTGTGTGTGAAGGTGTGTGTGTGTGTGAAGGTAGGTGTGTGTGTGTGTGTGTGTGTGAAGGTGTGTGTGTGTGTGTGTGTGTGTGTGAAGGTAGGTGTGTGTGTGTGAAGGTAGGTGTGTGTGTGTGAAGGTAGGTGTGTGTGTGCGTGTGTGTGTGTGTGTGTGTGTGTGTGTGTGTGTGTGTGAAGGTAGGTGTGAAGGTGTGTGTGTGTGTGTGTGTGTGTGTGTGTGAAGGTAGGTGTGTGTGTGTGTGTGTGTGTGTGTGTGTGTGTGTGTGAAGGGACCCCGACCAGGGACCCACAGGTAACATCTGCTGAGTTCAGGGTCTCCTGGGGGGCTTTAACACTTTAATGCTCTGTGATGCTGCCACCTGGTGGCTTCACCTGGGAGGTGACACCAGAGATCCCTGTGTTTCACAGGAGATCATTGATTATTATTATCATTGATTATTATCAGTAATAATTATTGATTATTGTTATCAGTAATAATTATTATTGATTATTTCTGGCCGTCCTGCTGACAGGATCCTTTATCTCTAATTTGATCTCCATAGTTTCCCACAAACTGTTTCTTTTCTGAGGCTGTGTCCATCGCTGAGGTCACACCTCTGGTAGAAACACAATCTGGTTAATCTGGTTAAACTGGTTAATCTGGTTAAACTGGGGTTTCTTCTGTTTCTGTTTCCATCACTGAGGTCAACCTGCTGTTTACAGACGGCTCCAGTCTGACACCCAGTGGACAGCCTGGGTACTGTCACTGACTGACTGACTGACTGACTGACTGACTGACTGACTGACTGACTGCTGCAGCAGCCTCTGGGCCTGCTGAAGTTGTTGTCGGTTTAAATCAGAACTCTGCAGTTTATGTTTGGTGTCAGTGGGTAAACATCCCATAATAACCTCATCATGCTGTAGATCAGCTGGTCAGACAGTAAACTGGCCTTGTGCTCCTCCGGGCTGTTTAGTAAATCTACCTGGTGACAGGAGGCTGTGTCCAATCACAGGTGCTCTCAGAGAGAGCGAGCGCTCCTATTGGCTGCTCTACAAACACAGATATTGTATTCAGAGAGCTGGACGCTCCGTTGGCTTGTGTGGTGCTCTGGGTGGGTGTGAGGTGGTGGGAGCCACAGGCTGCTGCTGCCCTGCTGCTGCCCTGATGATGCCCTGCTGCTGCCCTGATGATGACCTGATGATGACCTGATGATGCCCTGATGATGCCCTGATGATGACCTGACGATGATGCCCTGATGATGACCTGACGATGATGCCCTGATGATGACCTGATGATGACCTGATGATGACCTGATGATGCCCTGATGATGCCCTGATGATGACCTGACGATGATGCCCTGACGATGATGCCCTGATGATGCCCTGACGATGATGCCCTGATGATGACCTGACGATGATGCCCTGATGATGACCTGACGATGATGCCCTGACGATGATGCCCTGCTGCTGCCCTGATGATGACCTGATGATGACCTGATGATGACCTGACGATGATGCCCTGACGATGATGCCCTGATGATGACCTGATGATGACCTGACGATGATGCCCTGATGATGCCCTGACGATGATGCCCTGATGATGCCCTGACGATGATGCCCTGATGATGACCTGACGATGATGCCCTGACGATGATGCCCTGACGATGATGCCCTGACGATGATGCCCTGATGATGACCTGATGATGATGACCTGATGATGCCCTGATGATGATGACCTGATGATGATGACCTGCTGCTGCCCTGATGATGCCCTGATGATGCCCTGATGTTGCCCTGATGTTGCCCTGATGTTGCCCTGATGATGCCCTGATGATGACCCGATGATGCCCCGATGATGATGCCCTGATGATGCCCTGACGATGATGCCCTGATGATGACCCGATGATGCCCCGATGATTATGCCCTGATGATGCCCTGATGATGCCCTGATGATGCTGCCCTGATGATGCCCCGATGATTATGCCCTGATGATGCCCTGATGATGCCCTGATGATGCTGCCCTGATGATGCCCTGATGATGCCCTGATGATTATGCCCTGATGATGCCCTGATGATGCCCTGATGATGCTGCCCTGATGATGCCCTGATGATGCCCTGACGATGATGCCCTGATGATGCCCTGATGATGCTGCCCTGATGATGCCCTGATGATGATGCCCTGATGATGCTGCCCTGATGATGCCCTGATGATGCCCTGACGATGATGCCCTGATGATGCTGCCCTGATGATGATGCCCTGACGATGATGCCCTGATGATGCCCTGATGATGATGCCCTGATGCTGCCCTGATGATGCCCTGATGATGATGCCCTGATGATGCCCTGATGATGCCCTGATGATGATGCCCTGATGATGCCCTGATGATGATGCCCTGATGATGATGCCCTGATGATGCCCTGATGATGACCTGATGATGCCCTGACGATGATGCCCTGATGATGATGCCCTAATGCTGCCCTGATGATGCCCTGATGCTGCCCTGATGATGCCCTGATGTTGCCCTGATGATGATGCCCTGATGATGCTGCCCTGATGATGCCCTGATGATGCCCTGATGATGATGCCCTGATGATGATGCCCTAATGCTGCCCTGATGATGCCCTGATGTTGCCCTGATGATGATGCCCTGATGATGCTGCCCTGATGATGACCTGATGATGATGCCCTGATGATGCCCTGATGATGATGCCCTGATGATGCCCTGATGATGCCCTGACGATGATGCCCTGATGATGCCCTGATGATGATGCCCTGATGATGCCCTGACGATGATGCCCTGATGATGATGCCCTCATGCTGCCCTGATGATGCCCTAATGCTGCCCTGATGATGCCCTGATGATGCCCTGATGATGCCCTGCTGCTGCCCTGATGATGCCCTGCTGCTGCCCTGATGATGCCCTGCTGACACTGAGCAGCTGGAGGCAGCAGTGGACTCTGGTAGTCAGAGGAAGCTCCTGCTCAGCACCAGAAAACACCAACGACAGCAGCAGTGAAATAAAAGGCTGCTGTTGGTGTTTGCTGGCAAACAGTTCATCTGTGGTTATTAGAGCACGTGGGGGCTGAAGCAGCGGCTGGGGGCAGCTCCCCGGTTAGTTCAGTCATTACATCAGTATGTGGATCTGCTGAGGAGCTGACAGGTGAAAGCCCGTCTGTCAGTGGTGGCCAACACAGTGATGCCTGGGGGGGGCAGCCGGTTTGGTGTGTATTCACTTTGTGTGCATGAATAAAACACAAATGCCTACAAACTGTAATCTACAATGTGTAGGCCTTATCTGTTCCTGAGTCATGGGGGTGGTCCCTCCTCCCTCCTCCCTCCTCCCTCCTCCCTCTGGCATTAAGCACATGATGATGATGTCCGTCTGCCCCTCCCCAGAAAAGCTCTCCCTGGATGTCAGTCAGTCTAACTGTCAAAGAGCACAGTAACGTTAGCATGGAGATAATAATGATGATCCTTAGTTATGTTCTATTCTATTCTATTCTATTCTATTGTGATAATAACCAAGAGTCTCAGAGAGGAAGAGAAGTTCACCATGAAGCTGCTGCCTTCATGTTCCTGCAACATCTGGATGTGCTGACGGCTCCGTTAGCTTCTGTCATGGAGGGAACGTTATTATCAGACTGAGAACATCCACATGGTGGTGATTCACCAGGAGAGCAGGAGAGGAGCAGCTCTGTGCTGTCAGGGAACCAGGAGTCCACAGGATGTAGCTACCAATACTTGACTTACACACTGGTGCTGCCCTTAAACCACACGTGATACTCTGTGACGTCATTTCTCACTATTTTACAAACCAGAATGATGAGAATCATCAGCTGCAGTCCAGAAAGAGCTTCACCTCAACAGTGAAGTCCTGCTGATCCGTCAATGAGGATCAATAACCTGACAGACTCCACAACAGTCGGGCCGTCACAGGGCCTCTGCTCTGTTCGGTCCTTGAACCCAGGAGCGCTCTTACTGCTCTGAGCGGCCTGCAGAGGTCGAGGTGTCGGCGCTGCAGACAGAGACAAATGTGGTCCCGCCTGGTTTAGTCTTCAGCCGCATGTGTCGCTGCTCCATCAGAGACTAATTAACCCACCGGGATCCCGGGATCCGCTCACAGATCTGGTTACACTTCAGTGGCTCACAGCGGGACGCTTCCAACACCACGCTGCTGCTGTTCCCATCGACGGCAGAGCCACAGAGCTGCAGGACACAAGACGGACTGAACCTCCTTACATTATTTAACATCCAAGGATTCAAGGACCCATCGAACGTCCCCTGGATCAAGAAGTAAGAAGTTAGTAACACCTTCCAAGTCCTTGACATGTGTTCACTAATGCCTGGAAACTACTCAAGGACCACGGAGGCCTGTTGTGGATTCCTGGATTCCTCTGGAGATCCTTGAACTCCCTCAGTATGATCTGATCCCTTAAGGACCCCTTGAGATCAATCATATTGATCAGGAGACGCCAAACTGTCCCTGACATGAAGCATTAAGTTTAAGATCTGAAATAATAGAAAATAAGTGTTTAGTTCAGTTTTTATAAAATGTGTTTTCAACAACAACGATATTATTATTAAGTATTATTATCAATATTCTTATTATTGATAATAGTAATAGTATTAATATTCTTATTATTGATAATAGTAATAGTATTAGTATTCTTATTATTGATAATAGTAATAGTATTAATATTCTTATTATTGATAATAGTAATAGTATTAGTATTCTTATTATTGATAATAGTATTATATTATATATCAATAATTGTATTGAGGATAAATATTGTAATTAATGATGAGGGGTCCTGGGCTGCAGGTGTGGGGGTTCAGACCGGTTTGGGGGGGTGTCGGTGGCCCTCAGGTGGGGGTACCTGCGGTTCCTGCTGCTGACGCGGTGTTCAGGTGGTTGTTGTGAAAACACAGTGATGGTCTTCCGGTCAGGTGACCGTGCTCACCTGTGACACCTGCAGCACGCACACACACACGGCCCCACCCGGAGCTTTCTACCTGCTCCTGGTCACACAGACACACCACCGTCCCGGATTCATCTCTGATCAAACCTATTGATGATCAGCGGGAGACAGTCAGCAGCAATATGATTATATTATTATTACCAACGTGTCTCCATGGTAACGCAGTCACTCAGGGAGAACAGTAATCGGATTACTGAGTCCACGTTACTGAGGGAACCCCCCCCACACACACACACACTCCACGCCCCCTCGGTACCTGCTCCTCATCCGATTGGTCGGCGCATGTTCAGGAGCAGCCAATCAGGGGGCGGAGAGGCAGGCTGGGGCGGTTGATAGGAGAGGTGCTCCCCCAGTCCGCCTCAGAGGAGACCCGGACCCTCACAGGATACCCGGACCCCCCCCAGACCGCCTCACAGGAGACCCGGACCCCCCCAGACCTCCGTCCGCTCAGTCAACAGCTAATGACCGCAGCTAGTCCCAGCCGGCTCTGGATCCTGGACCGGGACTCGAACCGGGACTCTGCTGCTGGAGGTAAACTCAGCTCCTCTTCTCCCCCCGCTCTGTAGTCCACTGACCGACTGACTCAGGATTATTAGTCACTATGAGACACTGTAAGAACTAGTAGAACTAATATCAGGACTAGGATAAGTCAGCATAATAACTAGTAAAGTCACTGAGTAACTAGTGTGACTAACTCAGACTACTGATGGTAACTAGCTCCTGTAATAACCCCCGCTGCTCTGTCTCACTTCTTTTATTTCCTATTGAATGTCTTCAGCTTCAGCCTTTGGCTCCGGATCGATGGTTTATTGGCTGACCGTGAGCGCTGCTGGAGACTGGACACGAGGTTTCTAGTAGGAATATTCAGATTTGGACCTTTGAGCCAATAAAAAGTAAATAAACATTCTTTTCTGATGTTCATATATATTATGTTTTATTTCTGTGAGGAATAAATTATTAAACTGAAATCTTTAAATGATATAAACATCAATCCAAACATAAATATAAATGATATAAACATCAATCCAAACATAAATATAAATGATATAAACATCAATCCAAACATAAATATAAATAATATAAACATCAATCCAAACATAAATATAAATGATATAAACATCAATCCAAACATAAATATAAATGATATAAACATCAATCCAAACATAAATATAAATGATATAAACCTAAATCCTGGTGTTCTTTAGACTGAATCCTGAACCTGACAGAAACTTCATATTAAAATAAAACATCTCTATGTATCATATAAATGTATTTAAATATATTTCTGCATAATTCAAATTTCTTTCTATCTATTAAAAATGTCTTTATGATAAAGAACTTATTTAAATAATTTCTCTATAATATGAATAGATTTAGATGTCTATCTGCAAAATTTAAATTATGTATAATTTGGGCCTAAATGCATCTAATGTGTCTAACATAAATATCTCTGTCTAATATAAATATCTCTGTCTAATATAAATATTTCTGTCTAATATAAATATCTCTGTCTAATATAAATATTTCTGTCTAATATAAATATTTCTGTCTAATAAAATTATTTCTGTCTAATATAAATATTTCTGTCTAATATAAATATCTCTGTCTAATATAAATATTTCTGTCTAATATAAATATTTCTGCCCATAAAGTTGGACTAAAATGTTTTTCCCCTCTTCTCATGAAATGATTGTGATTGATTCTTGATAAATAAAGTTTATATCTTCTCAACTTTATTGATCAAACTCTTCCAAACAGATCACAGTGAAACTTAAACCACAATTAACCTGCAGACTGTGGATTCAGGCTTTAATAAATTGGGGGTATTGAACAATTATTCACACTTTATGGGCAACAGTGTAAATGTGTTTCTGTCTAATCTAAATATTTCTGTCTGATATAAATATTTCTGTCTGATATAAATATTTCTGTCTGATATAAATGTGAATGTAAAAGTATGTGTGTTAACCCTTTAAAGCCTGAATCAGGACATAATTGCCAGAAAATTCTAATTTTTTGAAACTGCACAGTTTTTATTGACCCTTCTGATAATTTACAAAAAGTCAAGTGTGTTCTTTTGCTCACGGCGCACTAAGGGTTAACTGCTCCTGATTACACACACAGAACCAACTGATCGACCGATTGATCCTGTCCGTGCTCGGTGTGTGCAGACATGTCTGACGGCTCCGGCTGTGACTTTGAGATCGACGTGGAGACTCTGGAGGCGGACGGTGCAGGCCGGGACCCGGCGGAGGCCCCCGGCTCGGCGCCGCTCGGCCCCGCCGCCTCCGAGGACGACGGAGACGGCGAGAAGGCCGAAGACCGGCCGGGCCCCAGCGGCCTGAGTCCGGGGGACCAGAGGAAGCTGAGCCGGACGCCGAAGTGCGCTCGCTGCCGCAACCACGGCGTGGTGTCCTGCCTGAAGGGCCACAAGCGCTTCTGCCGCTGGAGGGACTGCCAGTGCGCCAACTGCCTGCTGGTGGTGGAGCGGCAGCGGGTCATGGCGGCGCAGGTGGCGCTCAGGAGGCAGCAGGCCACGGAGGTAAGGTCCGGGGCCCGGGTGTGTGTGTGTGTGTGTGTGTGTGTGTGTGTGTGCTTTTGCTCAGCAGCAGATAATTAAAAGTAAAAGTCAGTTTATCATCGGACACATGGAGCAGGAGCAGTTTGTTCCCTCTGATAACAGATAATCACCCAGACCTTCTCCTGAATACAGTAAGTTAGCTCCACACACATGATCACAGGCCACCGGTGACCTACTGGCCCTCTACAGCAGCACAGGGCTCCCTTTGTTTCTATGGCAACCAGGTGAAGCTGGAAGTGTTGATGTTGATGATGATGATGATGATGATGTGCACTGAGCTCTGGAACAAAAGGTTTGCTCTCCGTCAGAGACGCAAACAGGTTTACATATAAATATGTGTGATGGTGATCATGGCTGCTGTCTGTGTGTCGGAGGTCAGAACATAAACTACCTGTTCTGTGGGAGTTATTATCAATAATACTGCTTCATCAACACACTTTCATTTATTATTATTAGATTCTCCAACAGACGGTCATACTCTTAAGTGTGTGTGTGTGTGTGTGTGTGTGTGTGATATATAACTATCGTAGTTTGTCTGATTTCTGTGTTTAACGCGTTTCTCGGCTGAATTTGTTGCTTTTACGTCTCAGTTTAGTGGAAAAACAGTTTTTTCTGTGTTGAAGGTTTACGGGCTGATTTATTTAGCGTGTTCAGCGGTGAAACGTGGTGATTTGTAGCTGTGCCGTATTTCTATCATATGAAAACAGCAGAGGGATCCTTTTATTGATTATTGGTTATTTTATCCAAACACGTGAGACTCCAGCTGTGTTGGTGTTCTTTATTTCTCAGGATAAGAAAGGGATCTCTGGGAAACAGAGTCCGGCAGAGAGGAGGACGATATATCAGCGGCACATGCGACCGTCCACCATGCTCGCCAAAAGCATCCTGGAAGGTGACGCCGGCTCAGAGCGTGTTTGGATGTTTGTCTCTGTCCGTCTAACGCTGCTCATCTTCCTCTCGCTTCTCTTTCCACTAACAGCCGGCAGTGAGCAGGACTAGTTCCCGTCTGTAAGCAGCGACTCTCTCCTCTTTGGCATGTGGTTATTTCTCTGTCACAGCACGCATGACCTTTAGCTCCAGCATGACCTGTTCTCCAGCATGACCTGTTCTCCTGCATGTCTGCCTCAGCTGTAGTCTGAAACACTGTGACCGTCTCACACTCTGACTGAACGTCTTTCTCTGATGGCAGGATACCGTCCGGTGCAGACCGACTCCTTCCTGGCGGCCAGCCCGTCGCTGCCCCCGCCGCTGAGCGACCGCATGAGGAAGAGGCGGGCCTTCGCCGACAAGGAGCTGGAGAGCATCATGCTGGAGCGGGAGTACAAGGAGCGCGAGCTGCTGGAGAGCAGCCAGGCGGCCACGGCCTCGCTCCTCTTCCCCAACAACGTGCTGCACCACGCCGCCGAGTACAACTACAAGACGGCCTACTCGCCGACGGCCCCGGTGGAGCCGCAGCCCAAAGAGCTGTGCGGCCTCCTCGGCCCCGCCTGCCTGGATCTGTCCGGGCCGTACCCCCCCGCCTCGGCCAACGTCGAACTCATCTCTTCCAACGTCAGCGTGGCCACCACCTACCGCCACTACCCGCTGCAGCCGTCACGAGGCGGCTTCATGATGTGGCCCCGCGGTGCTGCCAACCTGGGCGACGCTCTGCTCTACCAGCAGTGCCTCTTCAACGCCACGGCGGTGCAGAACATGAAGCCGGGCGCCGTGTGGGAGCCCAAGCTGATGGCTGCCGACAGCCAGCCGCCGGAGCAGGAGGCGGCGGCTCAACTGGAGGGATCTCGAGCCGCCGCGCCACAGGACTCACCGGGTCGCCAGCGGGCCGAGCCCAAAGCGCCAGGTGTGGCCCCTGGGGGGCAGAGGGAGTGCTCAGCCTTCTCCCCCCCTAAGAGGAGCTTTGGACAGTCCTTCCCCAACAACTCTCATCCCCCAAACTCTGGCCAAGTCCTGACCAGGCTGAGCAAGGACGGCGCTAAGCTCTCCTTCAAACTCAACTCCTTCCACTCGCTCATCCAGCACTCACTGAGCGACAAGGCTGGGGGGGCCGGGGCGGGGGCGGAGCTTAGGGCCCCCTACTGCAAGGAGCTCTTAGAGGAGGCCAGCCGCAAGTTCAGGGAAGGCTCGGCCAAGGACGCAAAAATGAGCGACAGGTACGCCAGAGACTTTGTGTCCAAGCCTGTGGGGACCAAGATGGCGTCCGGCGAGTCTTTGTCCTTCTCTGTGGAGTCCATCCTGAAGAGGCCGCCCCCCCCCATGAGCCGAGCATTCCACTGACAGCGTCTGTAGTTGCACTAATGGTCAGTCGGTCTCGGTCAGACGGCGTCTGAAACACGGCCGGCACCAGGACCGAGACCGGCTGAAGATGGACTATTTCTGTACAGGATGTCATATTTCATGTCTGATAACGTTATTGTGTCGAGTGTTTAAACATCAGCCCAATGTTTCCTCATGCCAATAAACTTCATAAGACTGAACTCTTCCTGTCAGAACTCCTGTATTTCATTTGAAGTTAAAACACGTTAAGCTGTGAACAGGATTTTGTTTCGAGGTGATTGGTCACGTTCGCGTGTGTGTGTGTGTGTGTGTGAGTGTGTGTGTGTGTGTGTGTGAGAGTGTGTGTGTGAGTGTGTGACCTGTGAGTGTGTGTGTGTGTGTGAGCGTGTGTGTGTGTGTGTGACCTGTGTGTGAGTGTGTGTGAGTGTGTGTGTGTGACCTGTGAATGTGTGTGTGTGTGACCTGTGAGTGTGTGTGTGTGTGTGTGTGTGTGTGTGTGTGTGTGACCTGTGAGTGTGTGTGTGTGTGTGTGTGTGTGTGTGTGTGTGTGTGTGTGTGACCTGTGAGTGTGTGTGTGTGTGTGTGTGTGAGTGTGTGACCTGTGAGTGTGTGTGTGTGTGAGTGTGTGTGACCTGTGAGTGTGTGTGTGTGTGTGTGTGTGTGTGTGTGTGTGTGACCTGTGAGTGTGTGTGTGTGTGTGTGAGTGTGTGTGACCTGTGAGTGTGTGTGTGTGTGTGTGAGTGTGTGTGACCTGTGAGTGTGTGTGTGAGTGTGTGTGAGTGTGTGTGTGACCTGTGAGTGTGTGTGTGTGTGTGTGTGTGTGTGTGTGTGTGTGTGTGAGTGTGTGTGTGACCTGTGAGTGTGTGTGTGAGTGTGTGTGAGTGTGTGTGACCTGTGTGTGTGAGTGTGTGTGTGAGTGTGTGTGTGTGTGAGTGTGTGACCTGTGTGTGTGAGTGTGTGTGTGTGTGTGTGTGTGTCACTAACTGTCACTGATTAGTATCTGCTGACTGACGCTCTCATTCCCAGAGTTTAACATTAAACATGTCAGCAGCCTCTGTTGACCCCCCCCCACACTGCCCCCCCCCCCCCCCCCCCCCAGTAGTTCACACAGCAGCACATTGTTTGGAGCTCACAGGTGTTTGTCACTGAAGACTTCAATGACTGTCCT
>NC_092018.1:364586-392086 GCF_042242105.1 Pempheris klunzingeri | reverse complement strand
CATCACCATCATCATTGTCCTCATCATCATCATTGTCCTCACCATCATCATCGTCATCACCATCATCATTGTCCTAATCATCATCATCGTCCTCATCATCATCATCACCATCATCATCGTCATCACCATCATCATTGTCCTCATCATCTTCATCATCAGCACCATCATCATCATCTTCATCCTCATCGTCCTCATCATCATCATCATCACCGTCATCATTGTCCTCATCATCATTGTCCTCATCATCTTCATCATCAGCACCATCATCATCTTCATCCTCATTGTCCTCATCATTGTCCTCATCATCATCACCCCACATCATCGTCATCATCATCGTCATCACCATCATCATCATCATCCTCATCACCATCATCACCATCATCACCATCATCACCATCATCATCATCATCACCATCATCATCATCGTCATCACCATCATCATCATCATCGCCATCATCATTGTCACCATCACCATCATCATCCTCATCACCATCATCATCATCACCATCATCATCGTCATCACCATCATCATCATCACCATCATCATCATCATCATCATCACCATCATCATTGTCACCATCACCATCATCATCATCATCATCATCACCATCATCATTGTCACCATCATCATCATCATCCTCATCACCATCATCATCACCATCATCGTCATCACCATCATCATCGTCATCACTATCATCATTGTCACCATCATCATTGTCACCATCATCATTGTCACCATCACCATCACCCCACATCATCCTCATCACCATCATCTTCATCATCATCACCATCATCATCGTCATCACCATCATCATTGTCACCATCACCATCACCATCATCATCCTCATCACCATCATCATTGTCATCACCATCATCATCCTCATCACCATCATCATTGTCATCACCATCATCATCATCACCCCACATCATCATCATCATCATCATCCTCATCACCACCATCGTGGTCGTCGTGCTGTCAGCCTGCAGCTGCGGTGCAGTGTGTGTTTCCACGGTGACAGGGCTGCCCCGGTGGGGGGTGGGAGCTTCTATTAAGTGCTGTCACCTCTCCCCCAGTGAGCGCCAGGTGCTGAAGTGTGATAACAGGACAGGTGTGTGAAGCTGCTCAGTGCATCAGGAGCAGCAGTGTGTTTATGTGCTGTGGACAGTTCCAGCAGGTCACATGATGAAACTTTACTTGCAGCACGCAGCTGTTGATTTGGTCACCGTTGGAAACGCTCCACTACAGCCCTTAGACACTTTGACACATCCTGGTGTCTGAACATTTCAAACCTGTCGTTTACAGTTTTCTTCTTCTCTGCTTGTTCTCGTGCGTCGCCGACCGCTGTTTCTGCTCTTCTGCTACTCTGTTTGTTGCTCAGGTGATCTGACGACTCGGCCGGCCTGACGGAGGTCAGACCGAAAGCTCCTGCGTGTCAGGATGATGTCAGGAAGTAAAGAAACGTGATTCGGTGAGTCTTTACTGAACATACTCCAGGGTTTTGTTGTTTCCTGTCCGAGCTGCGTCTGCCCCCAGATGTAACGGCAGCGTTCACGACCGGCCAACAGCGGCTGGTCCTGGATGTGACCTTTTGTCAGAGCTCTTACGTCAGTGGGAACCCGCCGACCCCTGAGGGAGCAGGGCGAGGCTTTAACCTTGGAGTTGGTCTCACAAAACCTGTTGCCACTGTGACACTTTGGCCCTGTTTAGTCAACACAGCCTGTGCTATTCTCTGTGTTGTCACATAACACATTTTGTTTCCTGCACAATACAGTGTGAAGAAACTGGTTTCCATTTCTTATCTGTTTGAAGAGGCTGTTTACGCTGCCGCTCCAAGGTTTCATGTCCCACAGGAAGCAGCCACGCTGGAACGCTGTTATCTGATCAACCCGGTCGGCGTCATGCTTTGGCCTCTCTGACACCTGAAAGAGACAGAATCTGCTGACCGCAGAGACCTGGAGAGAGTAAACGACGAGGTTCGATCCCACACAAACACACAACCAGGCCTCAGACACATCTTTAGTGTTTACACTAAACAACACGGCTTTCCATGGCTGTTAAATCAGCAACTGAAATCTGATTTAGCTAAACATTTACATTAAGATCGATGTCCCTCTGTGAACTTTGTAATAAAAAGAGATTCACCCGCTCCCCTGCATGTCCGTGCACGGCTAACGTGTCAAACAGAGAAGAAGTCCGTACCTCTGGGACCTCCTGAGTGCCTCCTCTCCTCTGTGGAGCTCTCTGGTCCTGCTGTCATCAGAGCAGACCGGCTGTTAGCTCTTAATACAGAGTGAGGAAGCTTCAGGAGGCTTCACAGAGTACTGCTGGAGTACTGCTGTAGTATACTGTAGTACTATACTGTAGTACTGCTGTGCTATACTGTAGTACTGTACTGTACTTTTACACATCACCTGCACGGTGACCAGTCCTTACAGCTGTCAGAGGGACGCGGCGACCAACAAAGTGCTACAATGGAAATACTCCAGTTGAGTAAAAGTACCTGATAGCTGCACTTACCTACTTCAGTAAAAGTGCTTGGTCAAATTCCAGCAGTCAGGTTTAATGTGTGTAAGTTACTGAAGTGGCTGTTTCAGGAGACATTTGACTTTGTGTGTAAAGAGGAGAGCTCCAGCTCTCACAGTGAGAACGTTAACACTGAAACTGGAGCTGCAGCTTCCTGTCCAGCTCGGCCTGTAACGGGAGGTTTGATGTGGCTCTGAGATGATTTATACTGCAGAACTCATTATTAAGAACCAATGAGGCTGAAAATATTCTCACCTGTAGGCACTCTGAGTCTATTTTCCTGCAGCAGAGAGACATGAACGTTTCCTGTGAGAAAGAACAGCGGCGCTGAAGGAAAGAACCTAACAAGCACAAAGAAAAACTTCATTTGGCCCAAACACAGCAGAGGTCAGAGGTCGGAGAAGCCATCAGGTACCTGTGAGACACCTCTCAGGGTACGTTTGAGCCTCTGAGCAGACACTGGACGGCTCCACCTGCAGGAGATTTATCAAGAGGCTCTTTGGAAGACGGCAGGAGGTCTGTTCACATGTGCTGCTCAGCTGCTCGGCTGCTCAGAGGGAAACCTGCACACGTTACAATCATGGAAGGAGAGATTTACTGCCCGGAATAAAGCAGAAATCACCTCCCAGCCACATCTCCTACAGGGTGATTATTGCTCTGGTTCAGCTGTATTATATTCAGTGATGTAACAGATCTGTGATCCTAATGACTGCTGCGGCAACAACTTCCCAAAGGTCTGAAGTCTCAGGTAGCGAACCGAGCTTTGCTTCGCTTGTCCTCCATCATCAGTAATGAGTGCAGAGAGGGAACATGTGGCCTTCCTGTGGGCCTGAGAGGGACGTGTCGACAGCTCGGGTCTCTGCTGCTCGTGTGAACAGACGCTCTCAGAGCTTCACTTCAGATGAGAGGGTCAAACATGTTAAACAGTGTGTTAGGATCTCCAGGTGACCGCGTGTTGATTCGCTTAACAACTCGGTGGGATTGGTTTGGAGAGGGCCCGGATCACCGTGATGACAGCGATGTGCAGAGGGCCCGCCGTCACTCTGAGGGATTATATTCTGATGATTCATCAAGGAATCAAGTGCTTTTCAGGGTAAAGAGTGCTGACACACTACCCTTCACCTGTAGGGTCCGCTGTGGGGTTTCTGTGGTCTGCTTAGCCTAGACTTTCAAAATAAAGCTCTCTGAGAGTCCTGGACGTGTACGAAAGGACGAAGTCAGGTGACCGTCATGGTCATGATATCATTAATAAATGTAATGAAACCGTTTGGCTAGGTTTAGGACACAATAGAATAAATATGATAGACACGTACTTTAAAAAGAATGTCCATCTGTCGTGATGCCTCGTCTGTCCTGAGTGTTTTCTGTTCATGAGGTTTGTTTCCCCTGCAGTGGACGTTAGCATCTGTCCGTTAGCATCTGTCCGTTAGCATCTGTCCGTTAGCATCTGTCTGTTAGCATCTGTCCGTTAGCATCTGTCCCACCGACTTCTGAGGTCATGATGTCAACGTCTCGCCGTCCCCACGAATACAGACAACACAGTGTTTACAGAGATCTCCACCCTGGAGGGAGTTTCCCTAAAGCTCCTTTTTCAGTGAGCCAGACTGCAGTCTTCTGCTGCTCTGTGTGTCCGAGAGGCCAAACCGTAGAGAAAATACTTCGCTTTCAAAAATATCTGCACGTGTGTGGACGGAGCCTGAGAGGACGTTTGGACCATTTCCAAACCAATGACTCGGAGTCAGTTTTAACTTGAGGCTGGTCTCTGGATGGACTCCTTACGACAAAGCTCTAACTCTACATTCACTCATTCATACAGCCTGAACTGACCGTTCACACTCACGCTGAAGCCCAGGAGCAGTTTGGGCTTTGAGACACTTCCACATGTGGCCTGGAGGAATCAAACTGCTGATCTTGTGATTAGAAAAGGAGCTGCTGTAGCTCTGAGCCTCGGGATGTGTAATATAAGCCGTGTCATAGGAACACGTCTCTGACAGTGTCTCCTGCTGCAGCACTGACCACTGCTGCTCTTTAAAGCTCCTTCATGAAACTTACAATTGAAGATTTTTACTACTTGAATTACTCGAGTTCTTTCAGTTATTCTCTCAGACTGATTTCTTATCTCTGTCTGTCTGCACCTGTTCCACTGATTAAAGCCACCATGTTTCCATGCCATATGAGACTGGGGAGGTTTGGTGTGACTGTTTGATTCCTCCATAATCACCACGCTGACCCACAGGTGAGCTGAACTGGGCTCTGCAGCCTCCTGCTGCTGCTCCTGCACTCTGACGACAGCTGCACGCCTCACACATAAACACTTGATACTAATGAGCAAATAATCTGATGTGAGCACTGTCAGCGCTGTGAAGACTCGGAGTGGAAGATTTATCTGGATCAGGAGTGAGCTGTAATGATATTTGACTGCTGTCGTCACTGCTCTCCTTCACCTGCCTGCCGTCAACCGTCTCCACTCCACCTCGCCCCTGCTGATCCTGCGGTTGGAGTCCAACATCAGCACCGCCACTCGCCAAATGTGAGCAAATAAAATGAATGAGGTCAGTTGCATTGGAAGAAAAAGTCGTGTTTCACTGCAAACTCTCTTCACTGCTTCACTACAGTCGACTGAGCTGATTTGTTTTGCTTGTGGTACAACAGAGAACGACTTTATGTAGCTCGCTGCCCGGACCGATCATCCGGAGGAGATCAGCTCCATGGAAACATACTACATACGTACAGGTGGAGCATCACTGGTCAGGCCAAGGAGGGACGACGACACGGTGCTGTTTGTGGCCGGGCACCAAAGGGCCACCGAGTAACCGAGTCTCCACACACAGTGTCTGAAATCTTCAGTGCTGTAAACCTTTTAAAGAGGTCAGTAATTATACTTAATCACATCATATCTTATTATGCAGCTGAAAAATATGGTGGGTGGTAAATTCAGCAGAAACAGACAGCTCAGTCACAGCCTGTCTGTCTGTCTGTCTGCCTGCCTGTCTGTCTGTCACCTGAACCATGACAGGATTTCATAAAATGTGTTTTTCTGTCCCACCTAGAAATAAAATACTAACTGTACTTTTGCTTAAGCGTTTCCATTTTCTGCATCTTTACTTAATCTCAGAGGGAAATCTTGTACTTTTTACTGTATTTATTGAATACCATCAGCTACTTTGCATGTTCAGATTATTAAAACTAAATTCAATCAGCTAATAAATGATCCTGAATGAATCCTATAATATCACATATATTATTCTTCATAATAAGTATTTGTACTCTCTGTACTTTAGGCATACGTTGATGCTAAAATAGTTAAGGTTGAGATGCAGATGACTTTGTGGAGGATTTCTCTGCAGTCCTGTTCATACGTTTACTGCAGTGGACCTCGGTGATGTCATGTTCACAGCCGCCTGAGGGCTGATGGGAAACACAGGCAGCATCAGTCGTGTTTTACTAGGACCTGCTCCTCTGTTTTCTTGCTGGAAAAAATGTCGGCGCTGCCCGACGGCCGGACCGGGGGCTGGTGGATGGACCAACTGGAGGCTGCAGGGGCTGCAGCAGGACATGTGTAAACAGATCTAGCTGCATTTGAAGTTTTAAAAGCTTCTGGCTGAAAGATTTTGTATTGGGGGGGCAACACCCTTACAGGGCCTCTTATAAATTGGAATCAGTTTTTCAAAGGAAATCATAAAGTCCCCCCTTTGCTTCTCTGTGAGCTGAGAGCTTTTAATGGGTCAGTCTGAGCTGCTCTGACATGACATCAGGATGTTTTGTGGTATTGTTTGGAAAAAGAATAAAAGTGGTCTGGGGGGAGGACGGCAGAGCCAGTCACTCCCTCAAAACTGAGCTGCCGATGATGAGAAAAGCAAAGGCTGAAGGGCCCAGTCTGTCTGAGGAGGTCACGCTTCACTCAGAGAGCTGGCAACAGGAGGGGGAGGTGTTGGTAACGTCAGTGGACGGATGGCTCCCGTTCGCTCTTCATCACAGTCATCTCCACTTTCCTCAGCATCTACAAAGCTCCTCTACTAACAGCCTAATAACATTTATCACCTCAGTTTATTGTTTCTCTGCTCCTTGGTGGGATGTGCCTCAGGCTGTGTAAAAGCTCTGATGAAAGGAAGCTTTGGAGAGCAGACGGCCTTCCATGTGCTCCAGTTTCAGGCGCTGCTAAAACACTCCTCCATCTACAGCAGTAGATCATCCATGTACGGCGGTGGATCGTCCATGTACGGCGGTGGATCGTCCATGTACGGCGGTGGATCGTCCATGTACGGCGGTAGATCGTCCATGTACGGCGGTGGATCGTCCATGTACGGCGGTGGATCGTCCATGTACGGCGGTAGATCGTCCATGTACGGCGGTGGATCGTCCATGTACAGCGGTGGATCGTCCATGTACAGCGGTGGATCGTCCATGTACAGCGGTGGATCATCCATGTACAGCGGTGGATCATCCATGTACAGCGGTGGATCATCCATGTACAGCGGTGGATCATCCATGTACAGCAGTGGATCATCCATCATCATCTGGTTGTGACATCCTGTAGCATCACAGCATCGAGAGTGACACCGAGCTGAACAAGTAGAAACAAAAACTCTCAGTTACAACATCTGAAGGATTTTATTGAAAAGAAATAAATGTCCCTCCCCAGGACAGGATCACATGAGGGAGACACAGTAAACACTGAATGGATCAGTTTATTATCTGGATCAATTAACTATTGATCAGCAGAAATAGAAAATTAGAATAGAATCCAATTTAAATTGAAAGTAAAGAGATCGTGGAAGAAGATGCCGATGACGATCCAGGTGGGAGGAAGTGATCAGGTATTAGACATACTGACACACAGACCTGAGACCTGCAGCAGGACAAAGGGACTCTACTGGACTCTAGATGAACCCTGGATCAGAGATCAGGTTCACAGGACACCTGGTGTCGCCTGGAGTTTGCAGGTCGTTTTCTGGTCGTTTAGCTGTCGATGATGGCCGGTGTGTTTGGTGTTCAGCCATGGAATCAGAGCAGGTGTGTGGTCTGTGGACTCCAGAGGGCATCCTGTGGTGTCTGAAGTGAAACTTGCTCCCTCCAGCTCTCCTCCTCCTGCTGCTGCTCCTCTTTCATTCGTTCCCTCGCTCCCACAGCGCTGCAGCCATTAAACGAAGAGCTTCCCTTCCTGTAAAGTGTGTTAGTGAGAGGACCTGATGGGGCAGCGGCCGGGTGGTCTCTGCTGGGCCCGGACCTTGTAAAGACGAGGACCATCTGTATGCCGCCCTCTGTGGGTCGGCTGAGGCCTGATGACCCCCCAGCTGGAGCTCCAACTCCCAGGACTCCTCATCGTGTTAACATTTACCTCCATGGAAAGTCAGGAGAGTCAATATTCACATTTACAGCTTCACTTGGGCTCATTATGATGGAAACATCACCGGTCTAGATCCTGTTCCAGACCAGCTCCAGGTTCTGTCCCCCTGAGGAGGTCTGACAGGACGCCATCTCTCTGAGGGGACGAGTGTTTGAGGCAGCACACACCTGACGGAGTTTCATGAGGAACTTGTTAGTTAACACAGACGTGTCCTCTGACCCTCTGTGAGAAAACTCTGGAGGATGAGGAGCTCGTTTATGAGCTGAAATCTCCTCCTGAAGACGAAGAAAGTGACTCAGACCCTCGTTGGTCAGATGGAAAACGACTCAGTGGTTCATACGAGGTTCTCACAGGCAGAACCTCTTCTGGTTATCTGGTCAGTGGAGGTTTGTTTTAACCAGTGGGGGAAAGTAACTAAGTACCTTTAAGATTTAACCTACTATTACTATTACTATTATATACTATTACTTCATCTCAGAGTGAATCTGGTCAGTTTTCCTGCTCTACATTCATCTGACAGGTGGACATGTGGACAGGTGGACATGTGGACAGGTGGACAGGAGGACAGGAGGACAGGAGGACATGTGGACAGGTGGACATGTGGACATGTGGACAGGTGGACAGGAGGACATGTGGACATGTGGACAGGAGGACATGTGGACATGTGGACAGGAGGACATGTGGACAGGTGGACAGGAGGACAGGAGGACAGGTGGACAGGAGGACAGGAGGACATGTGGACAGGAGGACAGGAGGACATGTGGACAGGAGGACATGTGGACAGGAGGACAGGAGGACAGGAGGACATGTGGACAGGAGGACAGGTGGACAGGAGGACATGTGGACAGGTGGACAGGAGGACAGGAGGACAGGTGGACAGGAGGACATGTGGACAGGAGGACAGGTGGACATGTGGACAGGAGGACATGTGGACAGGAGGACAGGAGGACATGTGGACAGGAGGACAGGTGGACATGTGGACAGGTGGACAGGAGGACAGGAGGACATGTGGACAGGTGGACATGTGGACATGTGGACATGTGGACAGGAGGACATGTGGACATGTGGACAGGAGGACATGTGGACAGGTGGACATGTGGACAGGAGGACATGTGGACAGGTGGACAGGAGGACAGGAGGACAGGTGGACAGGAGGACAGGAGGACATGTGGACAGGAGGACAGGAGGACAGGAGGACATGTGGACAGGAGGACAGGAGGACAGGAGGACATGTGGACAGGAGGACAGGTGGACAGGAGGACATGTGGACAGGTGGACATGTGGACAGGAGGACAGGTGGACATGTGGACAGGAGGACATGTGGACAGGAGGACAGGAGGACATGTGGACAGGAGGACAGGTGGACATGTGGACATGTGGACAGGTGGACAGGAGGACATGTGGACAGGAGGACATGTGGACATGTGGACAGGAGGACAGGTGGACAGGAGGACAGGTGGACAGGTGGACAGGAGGACAGGAGGACATGTGGACAGGAGGACAGGAGGACATGTGGACAGGAGGACATGTGGACATGTGGACAGGAGGACAGGTGGACAGGAGAACAGGTGGACAGGTGGACAGGAGGACAGGAGGACATGTGGACAGGAGGACAGGAGGACAGGTGGACAGGAGGACAGGAGGACAGGTGGACAGGTGGACAGGAGGACATGTGGACAGGAGGACATGTGGACAGGAGGACAGGAGGACAGGAGGACAGGAGGACAGGTGGACAGAAGGACAGGAGGACAGGTGGACATGTGGACAGGAGGACATGTGGACATGTGGACAGGAGGACATGTGGACAGGAGGACAGGAGGACAGGAGGACGTGGACATGTGGACATGTGGACATGTGGACAGGAGGACATGTGGACAGGAGGACAGGAGGACAGGAGGACGTGGACATGTGGACATGTGGACAGGAGGACATGTGGACATGTGGACATGTGGACAGGAGGACAGGAGGACATGTGGACGACCTCCTGAGACACAGGTGAATGTCGGAGGTCAAACTGGTCACATGTCCCGGGGACACGGGTGTCTGGCAGAGCGAAGGTGTGAGCGGCGAGCACGACCCGGCATAAACACCGGCCATAAAAGTTAACAGAGAGGGTTGGGAGGGCTCAGCTCCTTGATGTGGTCGCTGATGACCTGCCCAGATCTGCTCCTTTTGGCGGAGACCAGCTGCTGCTGCAGCGCCGGAGTGATGCTGCTGTTTCCGTGCAGGCCGGTTACAATAGGAGCAGGAATGCTCGCAAAACCATAAAACAGCAAACGGGATCTGGAATCTAGATTGGAACATATTAAGCGGTGCATGAATCTCTGCTGGAGGTTTTCCTCCTTCAGCAGAGTGACAATGACCTCTGCGTCCGCCCGCCGCAGCTTTAACAAGCTGCCTCCGCCCGAGTGTGAGGAGTCGGCCGGCGTAGAACTAAACGGTAATACAGCAACGTAACGGTGCTCCGCTACCAGGAAAGGTGAAACACAGTATCATCAGCAAAAAGAAATCTCTTTAGGTAATAAAGCTGGGGGTTGGGCCCTCCAAAGGGCCCCCAGATAAATGTGAGGAATTAATGGGAGAAGAATCATCTCTGGAGGAGTTTTCTCTAAATGTAGCTGTTTAGTGAAATATTGGATCATCTGACCTCTGTGGCCTCAAACACGTATGAAAGGAGGAGGTCTGTGTTTGGTCTGAAGAGGAGGGGGTCTGACCACCTGCTCACAGGGACACTTCAACAAAGTTTAACTCAGCAGAACATTTTAACCCAGAAAGACAATAAAAACTATAAAAATATAATAACGACAGGAGCAAGCGGGGATTTGACCAGAGTAAATGTACTCGGTTACTCCTGTCGGGGCTGAAATAATGTCTGAGGGCTGTGGGGTGATGTGATCTACTGAACTGAACTTGTTCTCGGACACAGCAGCCCTGAGGCTTTGAATAAATCAGCCCCCCCCGTCTCCTCGTCCTCTTTTTATCCCACATGTGGCCCATATATCACGCAGACTGTATCACCTTCTCCCTTTGTTTGGCGGCTCCTGGGATAACCATGTGGAATCCCCATCTCATCCCTCTGCCTTGTCTCCAGGATCTCCAAACTGAGTTTACAAGCCACCAGTTACTGAGCCTAATGGTTTGCAGCAGCAGAGCTGGTAGCACACATGATATCTTCAATGTAACAATCAAAGAGGCATGCAAGATTTTGGTATTTCCGCTGGCTTACAGATGTGCTGCGGCGTCCAGCTGCAGGAGCTGTGATCTCAGTTAAAGACATGAAGGGAGGAAAAAATACTTCAAACGGGCCAACATCTTACGGCCAGGTGTCACTATGGCAGATAAACACGATGGGAGAGGCAGGATACAGCTGCCGAGGGGCTCCATAAAGACATGGATCAGCTCTAAGACTCCGCGAGAGACTCAGAAACAACACGTCACCAATGAGAACATAATCAATGACAAGCACAGGGCCGGTCTGAGCCTCTCTGGGGCTCCGGTCGGGACGGGGCCCCTGAAGCCCCCCAGAGAAACTGTTCGCAGCAACAGGGCCCCCCAGTTATAATAGTTCATCATAAAATGTAGGTGAACAAAGTGAAAACAGTGTGTTTGGTAAGACTGGTGTCCACTGGCACAAACCACATAAACAAGTTCAACATACCAACTTAAAGGCACAGTACGTCATTTAAGTCACGATCCATAACTTATGAATTATTTTCTTGCTCCATAAAAGATTAACAGAACCAGTTGCAGAGTTTATGTCCATTTTTATGTCCAGACTTCTTCTTCACAGCCTTCGCAGCGTAACAAACGAAACCGTCGCTCAGTAGAAAACCGGACAGTTTTGTCTCCGCTTTCTTAATTAGCTTTTGGACATTTGTGTAACTGCTCCTTTAGATCTTGTTGTTCTATGTGTTACAGTGAGAGTAGCTCTCTGAGATAATGACTGCAGATGATCAGACCGTGTTAAATCTGAAACACTCGTCTGGACGTGAAACCAGAGACGTCCGTCTGGATTTTCCACTGAACTACAGTAAGAGCAGAGGGCCAAAACTGAACCAGGAAGTGTCTCCTCGGGGAACACTTTGGACTTTTCTCCTTGGAGTAAATCTTATCGTAACTGATAAGGAAAACGGGCAGGAGAACAGAAAAAAGATCCATGCTGTAAAGAAAAGAGAGGGGAGTGAAAGACGGCAGAGGAAGTCACGTCACCTTCGCCACGGCCGGCCGGCGAGGATCTGAGCGGAGCGGCGGTGAAGTCCAGACAGATGAGCTGTGTCAGTAAATCACAGAGCTCAAAGGGAAGCTTTGGCCTGGCCTCAGACGCTCAGTGGAAACCTGAGGGTCACTCTGACTCTCTGCCAGCCCTGACAGATACAGATGCTCCAACATGTCCTCCGCATGGAGACGTCCCTCCAACCCCGAAGGACGCCTCTCCCTGCTGCCTGGAAAACTGCTTCTCTGCTGCCGGAGACCAGGAGCAGCGCCAGGGGGTCTGAAGAGCCCCCGGCACCTTCAGGAGACATCGTTAGGCCTTCATGACACCTTCTGACTTCATTAGTAAGCTCCTGTCGGTCAGCTCAGGCTGGTCAAAGCGCTGGAGATGCTTTGATGTGTCAGGAGTAGCTCAGTCCATTAGGAGGGGCGTCCAGGTCCAGGTCCAGGTCCAGGTACTGGTACTCGGCCGACGGGGCGGGGCTCTGGGCTGATGAGGCGGGGCATGGACTTTTCATGAACTGAGCTACTTTCAGAATTGTTTCCGTGAGACAAGTGTTTCTGGTTGCAGTGGAAAAGTGACTGTGTTGGTATTTCAAACAGTCACATGAGACGAGGCCGCTGTGCTGGAGGGGTGGGGGGTGGTGGGGGTGGTGGAGGGGGGGGGGGTTTATTTGCACATCCAAACACTTTATGAACAAAGCATCTTCAATAAAACCCAACCAGATGCAGCCACATTAACAGAAATAAAGAAGTAACACTTATGTGTCTGGGTTCATTAACACACAGACTCAGTATTTAAATAATCAGCTCCATGTCTAATTTCTCTAAAAATAGCGACCAGAGATGTCAGACACACAAACACACTGACTTTAACAGTCTGAGACGCTCTGAGCTGCTCTCTGCTGGACTCAGCATGTTAGCATGTTAGCATGCCCATGCTAATGCTGAGAGGCTGATGGTAAGACGAGGACGAGGAGCAGTGAGGACGAAGAGGCTGTGGCTGGATGAGACCCAAGTCTTCAGACACACACACACACACTAGTAGCTGTTCCTGCAGTATTTGGTATCTGTCACAGCGTTCAGCGTTTGCCTGAGTTGACCTCTGACAGCGAGCTCGCCACACGCCGCCCTCTGTGCTGTCATAATGTGATGTTGGAAATATTGGGTTTCAGAGCGCAGTGGTGCCGCGGGTGCTTTGTGGCTGAATCCCTAAAATAGGATTAGATGACTTTACTGATGGTATTTGTGAGAACGAAAGGCGAGGACAGATTAGAGTTCGGGGTCAGTTCATAGCGATGCTGTTCCCTCCTCTCTGAAAACAGCGTCAGGACTCAGGTAGTTCCCCTCTGTAGAGGCAGGGCACAGCCAATCAGACGAGGCCAGAGAGGAACACGGTTAAACATACTTACTACAGAGAAATAATTCTTTAGTTTATGACAACAGAGTGAAAGGACACAAGCTTTCATCATCTTCCTCTTTATCGTCTGTAATGAGACTTTGTTCACAGGGAAAGTGAATATGAGAGCAGATACTACTGATTACTGATACTATTGATGACTACTACCGATGCTGCTCGTGGATCAACACATGCTGGCAGTCCTCACATCACTGAATCCTGAGCAGGAGGAAACAAAACCTGATGGTACTGAGGAGGTCTTGGAGGAAACCCTGGTGCAACAGAGGTGTGGAGAGAGAGAATGTGTGTGTGTGTGTGTTACTGATGTAGTGGGGCCAGTACATTAGGAGCACACTACGTCGTGGGGCCACAGCCTTTTTGTGGGGACATTAGGAATGGGCGTGTTCACGGTGACGTCACTCGTTGGTTTGTGGACCGTCATTCTGAAGCCTCGAGTTTGGCTTTTTGGGCGTCGCCTTCTTTACACAGACTGATACCGACCAATCAGAGGACACTTCTTTACACAGACTGATACCGACCAATCAGAGGACGCTTCTTTACACAGACTGATACCGACCAATCAGAGGACGCTTCTTTACACAGACTGATACCGACCAATCAGAGGACGCTTCTTTATACAGACTGATACCGACCAATCAGAGGACGCTTCTTTACACAGACTGATACCGACCAATCAGAGGACGCTTCTTTATACAGACTGATACCGACCAATCAGAGGACACTTCTTTACACAGACTGATACCGACCAATCAGTGATCAGTAATTGGATCTACCCAAATAGTGAGCCTGCATCGATGTATGAAGTCTGTGTTAAAATCTGAGTGTTTATTATTGATTTGTGAAGTGGTTAAATCCTTAAGAATAATCTAATTCTAATCCAGTGCTCTCATCATAAACTAGAGGAGAAATGAGGCTGGATGTATCCAGACACAAACATCATCCTGGTCCAGCTCCTGAACGGCCTGTGAGCACGTCTCTTCCCTTCCTCCTCGTCCAGGTTTGAAATGATGTATTTACTCTGTTTTAATCTAAACTCACTGTCAGCGTGTTCCTGCAGCCTGTGGAATGGTTCTGGACATGGAGTCAAAGGCAGCTATGAAACTTTGCTCTAAAGATGGAATAATGGAAACCTGGAGCTGCCTTTAATTTAACAGAGCTGCTCTCTGTATTAGCGAAGCCCCAGTAAAATATTCAGATTGGTGAAGATCGACTAAGTGCCTGAGAAAGGGGATGTGAAAGTGGAACATGAGCCCGACTCTGCAAAAATACAATATTACACTTTTATGAGCCAATAGCATTTAATGACTTCCTAAGTGGTGAAACCATAGTAACAGATTAACTCAGTATGAAGACACCTTTTATGACCATTGATGTCATTTTGCAGAAACTTTACCACAAATTGGCAAAGCTTTTTACTTTGGGGATAAAACCTGAGATCTGCACAGATCTTTTTATCCAAAGTCGTAGCATGTAAAGAATCCCAATGAGCTTTATTATATATGAGGATGGAGGTTACGGCAGCATTACCGCTCCAGATATCGACTCTGACAGTCCACTGGATCAGTTTTATAAGCTTCACGAGGCTGTAAAATGTTACCATGGAGGTGTTTTTAGTGCTTCATATAACTAGTGCTGGACATTCGTTATTCTGAGAAGTCCTTTGGTTTGGAAAGTGTTTCTCTGGACGTGGCGTTAACGATGATGAGATAACAGGGCGGACTGAGGAAACCAGTGATCAGAGAGAGATGGTGTCTAAGACGTTGTGAAAATGTTTTCCAGCCACAGTTTAGATTCACTCAGAGTCAATCTCATGTAGCAACACAAAAACAGACATTACACACAACATTAGACGAGCTGAGGGAATCAGCTGGTTTGGAGCTGGAGGACGGCTGTGAACGTCTGCGAGAGGAACCTGGAACCTCTCCAGGAAGCCGTCTGTTTGGTTTTCAGACGCCAACAGTGGAAACAGCTGATTGGTCATGTGAGCTAAACGTTTGTTACGTCAGAACTTCACACGGCGCTTCAAAATGTACACTGACGGTCGTCTCTGACGATCAGATCAGAGCGACTCTGTAACAGACCTGTGGTCACCTGTTAAGGTGTCAAACAACACGTGAACCCTGAACTTTCAGCCGTCGTCTTGTATTTGTCCAGGGTGGAGCAGAGCCTTCCTGTGTCTGACTCTGATTTTATGAAACATGGAATCAGTGAAAACTTCTTCTGTCTCTGAGGAAGACCATGAGATGAGCTGAAAACAAAGTGACTAAATGGGAGGGAAAAACGAGAAGTGAAAGCACTTGAGAACAATTCGAACGATTAATCAATGAATAGATTAGTTAGATTAGTTTTCAACTATTACTAAACTAATCGACTATTTTGACAATCAATGATTTGATTCATTCTGTTTCCAATGTGAATATTTTCTGGCTCCTTTCGTCCTCTGTAATGCTGAGGTCTCATGTTTTTACACATTTGACAGACCTGATCAATTAATTGCTTCTGACTGAGAAGAAGTGAAAAGACTGAAGCAGTAAAAACTGCTGGAAGCAGAAGCAGTGGCCATTAGAGGAGCTACAGTTTAACAGTGACGCTCAGCTGCTCCAGTGAACCAAAGACAGGAGAAGGAAAGCAGAGACGCTGAGAGACGTCTCCAGTTTTTACTGAGGAGAAACTCTTGTGAGGAGTTTTGAAGCGATGCGAGATGAACCAGCACCTGGTGGCCCTGAGAGGAACCGCATGTGGCCTCCTGGGCTCAGCAGAAGAAAACCTGCAGAAAAGAGTCCGGCCTGGTGAATGAACTAGACGTGAGGGTTTCCTCCCTCCAGGGGTGCTGATGTGTGTCATGTGACCGGCGGTGGACACATGAACCTTTTGGTGACACAGAGAAAGTGTGTTCTTTCCCCCCTGCAGATGGAGAAAACATAGGAAGCAATTAAAAGCTTAAGTTCCCACCCAACACTTTAGGAGGACACCTGCTAAACAGATAGAGCTGCTCTTCCCTCAGAGACCCCTCCCCCACCCAGAGACCCCCCCCTCCCAGATAGTTATTTGCTTACACAGCTTTCCAGTCCAGCCCAGAAAGGTCAGTAACCACACAGCACCTGTCTCAGTAACACTAATTGGAACAAAGTCTGTGTCTTTGTTTGGGGACAACAGGTCGCAGTTCTTTTAATGCTGCAACCCCCCTCCACCCCCCCAGCATGGTGAGATGAGGAGGGCAGACACACAGGAACCCGACACCACATTTACTGCTGATTGCTGTGGAATGATGAAGTGGCCATTTGGTTTGTCCTCAACGCCGGCTTTGCTCTGTGGGCCTCAGATCCATCATGTCCAGCAGCCGGTCTCTCAGGGCAGGACGTCTTCTCTCAGGGCAGGACGTCTTCTCTCAGGGCAGGACGTCTTCTCTCAGGGCAGGACGTCTTCTCTCAGGGCAGGACGCCGTCCCTCAGGGCAGGACGTCTTCTCTCAGGGCAGGACGTCTTCTCTCAGGGCAGGACGCCGTCCCTCAGGGCAGGACGCCGTCCCTCAGGGCAGGACGTCTTCTCTCAGGGCAGGACGTCTTCTCTCAGGGCAGGACGTCTTCTCTCAGGGCAGGACGCCGTCCCTCAGGGCAGGACGTCTTCTCTCAGGGCAGGACGTCTTCTCTCAGGGCAGGACGCCGTCCCTCAGGGCAGGACGTCTTCCCTCAGGGCAGGACGTCTTCTCTCAGGGCAGGACGTCTTCTCTCAGGGCAGGACGCCGTCCCTCAGGGCAGGACGTCTTCCCTCAGGGCAGGACGTCTTCCCTCAGGGCAGGACGTCTTCTCTCAGGGCAGGACGTCATCCCTCAGGGCAGGACGTCTTCCCTCAAGCCAGGATGCCGTCCTTCAGGGCAGGATGTCTTCTCTCAGGGCAGGACGTCTTCTCTCAGGACGTCTTCCCTCAGGGCAGGACGTCTTCTCTCAGGGCAGGACGTCTTCTCTCAGGACATCTTCCCTCAGGGCAGGACGTCTTCTCTCAGGACATCTTCCCTCAGGGCAGGACGTCTTCTCTCAGGGCAGGACGTCTTCTCTCAGGGCAGGACGTCTTCTCTCAGGGCAGGACGTCTTCTCTCAGGGCAGGACGTCTTCTCTCAGGGCAGGACGTCTTCCCTCAGGGCAGGACGTCTTCTCTCAGGGCAGGACGTCTTCTCTCAGGACGTCTTCCCTCAGGGCAGGACGTCTTCTCTCAGGGCAGGATGTCTTCTCTCAGGACGTCTTCCCTCAGGGCGGGACGTCTTCTCTCAGGGCAGGACGTCTTCTCTCAGGACGTCTTCTCTCAGGGAGGGACGTCTTCCCTCAGGGCAGGACGTCTTCCCTCAGGACGTCTTCCCTCAGGGCAGGACGTCTTCTCTCAGGGCATCTTCCCTCAGGGCAGGACGTCTTCTCTCAGGGCAGGACGTCTTCTCTCAGGACGTCTTCTCTCAGGGCGGGACGTCTTCTCTCAGGGCGGGACGTCTTCTCTCAGGACGTCTTCCCTCAGGGCAGGACGTCTTCCCTCAGGACGTCTTCCCTCAGGGCAGGACGTCAGGGCAGGACGTCTTCTCTCAGGGCGGGACGTCTTCTCTCAGGGCGGGACGTCTTCTCTCAGGGCGGGACGTCTTCTCTCAGGACGTCTTCCCTCAGGGCAGGACGTCTTCCCTCAGGGCATCTTCCCTCAGGGCAGGACGTCTTCTCTCAGGGCATCTTCCCTCAGGGCAAGACGTCTTCTCTCAGGACGTCTTCCCTCAGGGCAGGACGTCTTCCCTCAGGGCATCTTCCCTCAGGGCAGGACGTCTTCTCTCAGGGCATCTTCCCTCAGGGCAGGACGTCTTCTCTCAGGACGTCTTCCCTCAGGGCAGGACGTCTTCCCTCAGGGCATCTTCCCTCAGGGCAGGACGTCTTCTCTCAGGGCATCTTCCCTCAGGGCAAGACGTCTTCTCTCAGGGCGTCTTCCCTCAGGGCAAGACGTCTTCTCTCAGGACGTCTTCCCTCAGGGCAGGACGTCTTCTCTCAGGACGTCTTCCCTCAGGGCAGGACGTCTTCTCTCAGAACGTCTTCCCTCAGGGCAGGACGTCTTCTCTCAGGACGTCTTCCCTCAGGGCAGGACGTCTTCTCTCAGAACGTCTTCCCTCAGGGCAGGACGTCTTCTCTCAGGGCATCTTCCCTCAGGGCAAGACGTCTTCTCTCAGGACGTCTTCTCTCAGGACGTCTTCCCTCAGGGCAGGACGTCTTCTCTCAGGGCATCTTCCCTCAGGGCAGGACGTCTTCTCTCAGGACGTCTTCCCTCAGGGCAGGACGTCTTCTCTCAGGACGTCTTCTCTCAGGGCATCTTCCCTCAGGGCAGGACGTCTTCTCTCAGGACGTCTTCCCTCAGGGCAGGACGTCTTCTCTCAGGACGTCTTCCCTCAGGGCAGGACGTCTTCTCTCAGGGCATCTTCCCTCAGGGCAGGACGTCTTCTCTCAGGACGTCTTCCCTCAGGGCAAGACGTCTTCTCTCAGGACGTCTTCCCTCAGGGCAGGACGTCTTCTCTCAGGGCATCTTCCCTCAGGGCAAGACGTCTTCTCTCAGGGCAAGACGTCTTCTCTCAGGACGTCTTCCCTCAGGGCAGGACGTCTTCTCTCAGGACGTCTTCCCTCAGGGCAGGACGTCTTCTCTCAGGGCAGGACATCTTCTCTGTCGTGTGGCTTCTATAATTAAACAGCTTATCTGTGGCGTCACCTGAGCAAATGTTCTGGTTTAAAGTTCATGCATCTCTAAACCAGAACCATCGCACTGGTGACCTGCAGCCGTCAGGTTGTGAACAGATCTCTCGTTCTCGTTCCAGGTGCCCCAGCTTTGTTCCTGAACGTCTCAGACAGAGAAAATCACATAACAAACTTTACTCCAAACTCGACCAGTCGATGCAAAGTGGAAAAATAATCTATATATTTACATGAAGAAAAAACGTAACTAAGTACATTTACTCAAGTACTGTACTTTGGTGCTATTTTCAGCTACTTGTACATAAGTCGAGTATTTTTATTTCATCTCCCTCCAGCACTTCTCTGTGTACTTCTCTTTATTCAAATAAAATCTAATCAACTTATCAATTATGGTGTTATAATATTGATATATACTATATATCAAGAAAACTTTATTGATCCCTGACTGCAGTATTTCTACATATGTATATATATATGTATGTATATATGTATGTGTATATATGTATATGTGTGTATGTATATGTATGTATATGTATATATGTATGTGTATGTATATGTGTGTATGTATATGTATATGTGTGTATGTATATGTGTGTATGTATTTGTATGTATGTATATGTATGTATGTATATGTGTGTATGTGTATGTGTATGTATATGTGTGTATGTATATGTATGTATGTATATGTGTGTGTATGTATATGTGTGTATGTATATGTATATGTGTATGTGTGTATGTATATGTGTGTATGTATATGTATATGTGTATGTCTATGTGTGTATGTATATGTGTATGTATATGTGTGTATGTATATGTAAATATGTATATGTGTGTATGTATATGTAAATATGTATATATGTGTATGTATATGTGTGTATGTATATGTGTGTATGTATATGTATGTATGTATATGTGTGTATGTATATGTGTGTATGTGTATGTATATATGTATATGTATATATGTATATGTGTGTATGTATATGTATATATGTATATGTGTGTATGTATATGTGTGTATGTATATGTGTGTATGTGGTGTCACATGGCAGCAGGAACATGTTTTGTTTCTGAGTAGCAGCAGCACATGAAGTGGTGCTATAGGAGGCGTAATGACGTCTAAATCAACAGGACTCAGGACTGCAGTTGTTTTAACTTCTGCCTGCTTCTGGTTTTACTGCCAGACACATTCTGGCTCTGGCTTCCCTCTGCTGAGGCCCTCAATCCGCACCAAATGTTTCACATTACCCAGTGTGAAAACCCTCCTATTCCTCAGATTCCTTTTTACAAGTCCATACATCCGTGGAAACTTGATATTTCATATTTCATTCTGGTTTGTGGATGTCATTGCAAGTGGACACTGGTTCACATGCAAGCGGCCGGCCGCGGCCTTTGATCAGCCTGACCACGACTAATTGTGGCCGGAGAACAAATGAAAGAAATATCGGGAGATTTCATGGGAATTGCCACCACGGCCTGAGCTGCCTAACGCTGCTATTAGCAGTTAAAATACCAGCGAGCACTCGGAGGATCGGCCTGTTTCCTCCCATGGCTCCACAAAGATAATGCGGATGGAGGGGGGGGGGGGGCAGCGCTGGGATTTACAGTTTTCATCATCAGCACATGGAAACATAACATTTACACTGGGCTCCTTTAAAAGCTTTCACAGTGTGAGCACACTGCGCTGCACTGACCTGTTTCATGCGTCCTCTTTGAGTCTGTAATAAATTGCTTCTAGAAACATAATACTACAACCGCAAAGTCCCCACATGTACTTAAAAGATCCTCACAACAGAGAGCCGACTGGTTCTGGCAAACAAAATTCATTCCACGAACCAACTATCAAGGGGAGGATGATAAAAAAAAGAAATTCAAAGCAGCATAAATGTTCCAAATGTTTAAGAGTGGCCAGGGGGTCCCGGGGGGCTCGTTCGCTATCGCTCTTTGTTCCTCGGACAGGATGTAACTTTGCAAGCTGGTTTTCATTCAGCCTGGAGCTCCAACAGGCCAGCGGCCGGCTCTGAGGACGGCCTCAGATCAGATTTACATCCAACAAAAAACCACCTCTCCTGTGTTTCTGCTCTGGAGCACAAACACTCAGAGAGCCGAAAGCCGTTCGAGTCCCAGCAGCTCGCTGACCTGCACGGCTTCAGGGGGCGTTTGGAAAAAGGCGGCTGATTTTCCGGTTAGGAGGGCAGGTTAGCCACGGTCCCAGCAGCAGGTGACTGGAATGAGGTCATGACGTGGTCATGGGAGGGGGGACAGCAGGCCAGTGTGAGTGTGTGTGTGTGTGTGTGTTGAAACGTCTGAACAACTGCTGTGAGGGAGGTGAAACACATCAGAAGCTGCAGTGTTTTTCCCTTCAGCTCGAGGTGTCGTTTCACACCAGCGAGGCCTTCTGCTGAGGAATCCTCGGAGTGACAGCAGCCGATTGATTTGCTCATCCATGACAGAGATGGAGGGCTACTACGAGCCCCCGGAGACGTCGGGCCGAGGACCACGGGACACACCACCTGTGTTACATTTACACTGCTTCATCTTAAATCTGGCCTCTGGTCTAAAGGCTTCTGCAGAACAGCTCGACGCCTTAATTCATCGTTTCCCTGCATGGACACACCATCCTGTCATTATGGACATATTATTCTAGAAGGCTTGTTGTGTGTACGTGCACCTGCCTGCAGACTGGGACGAGCATTAGAGTTTAGACATTTCTCTGTGTAGCTGACACAGTCATGAGGAAAGTAGCGGCTGTAGTCCTGAATCGTTGGGTCTCTCTCTAATTAAAGAGTTTGGTCTGAGCTGCTCTTTGTGTAAAGGGTCTTGAGATAACGCTGTTGTGAATTGGCGCTCTATAAATAAAGATTGATCGATCGATTGATTGATAAAACGGTGGATGTGTTAATTTGAGAACTGGAGAAATGACTTGTTTAACCGTCAGAATTTGATCCCTTGAGTCTGACAAAGCGGGTTCATATACAGTTGCTCACAAAATTATTCAACTCTCAATGCAAATCAGGTGTAACGGTAAAATTTACAAACTTTCCGCTGAGTTCAATGAACGACTCAAACAAAAACACCAAATACCTTTTGTAATGACGACTACAGTTTCAGAATGATTCAACCCCCTGAGCAGAATCCCTCACAAGAGCACTCATTTCCAAATCAGGTGTTGCTGATGCAGCTAATCAAGCCTCATTAGTTGATCATTTGTGCTTGAGATAGAACACATCAAATACCCAGACTGGCAATGGGTTTGTTCACAGTGACGTTTGGTCGCATGTTAGAAATATTCTGAAGAGGCAGGTGGACAAAAACCCTCCAGACTGTAAAAGACCTGCAGCCAGACTTGGTGGCAGCAGGCTCTGAGGTTTCTACAGCGAGGCTCATACTAAACACTGAAGGCCTCCGTGCCTGAACTCTAAGACGTTCACCACTACTGGCCCAAAAGCACAAGACAAGTCGGCTCCAATGTGCTAGAAACCATAGAAATAAACCACAGAAGTTTTGGGATTCTGTTCTGAGGAGCGATAAAACCAAACTGGACCGTTTCAGGTCTGTGGATCAGCGGTTTGTCTGGAGGAGGAAGGATGACGCTGCTCTACTGAGCACCACAGAAGCTTGTCAAGAAGGAGTTGAATAGATTTGAGACTGCAGTCGTCAGTAAAAGTGGAATATTGTGTTGAATTTGGAGAAACCACCTGTAATATTAGGTGTGCTGATTGAACACAGCTGAAAGTTTGTACATTTTGCTGATACACCGAATTTACAATGAGGTTGAATCCTTTTTAGTGCAACTGTAAAGCATCAGTGAAACTGGCTGGCTTTGAGATGAGCTCCACGTACGTCGACTGGCTGTCAGAAGAAAAGACTTCTGGAGGCCGTCCTGCTCTCAGAGTCCAGTGGTCACGGGTCTTTAGTTTAAAGGAGTGTGAGCACGTTCACTGATGGCTGGATATAAAACATTATCTGGACACATTAAAGACAGAGTGTCCACGGCTCATCAGGTCACTAAAACGTTTGTCACAGACATAACATCTTTCATTTATAACAGAAGAAGAAATGGACGTCCACTAGATGAATAACATGTAAAAATAAATGATTCCAAAAGAGGTGGAGACAACAGGAAAGAAAGTATATAATGAGAATAAGAATTACATAAAAATAGGATTTATTTCTGTAAAACTAGAGAGTCACAACATTTCCAGTGAACCAATATTAGTTATTCTAATATTATCAGTATATATGATGTGTGTCATGTAAAGCTCACTGTCTCTGTGTGGAGAGTAAAGATTATTATTGTAATTATTATTATTACTGTAAGGTGTGAAGCTGTGTGTGACCTGTGCTGTGGAAATGAAGTTGCCTAAAATGTGCTGTGTAAATAAAGTTGCGTGCGGCCACGTGGGCCCTCACTGGCGTCTCCGGCGTCCGGACATCTCGGCAGGTTTCTGGACGGTTTGCCTTCGGCGAGGCGTCTTCTTTTCTGTTCTTCCTTCCCGTCCCGTTCACTGACACAGACATAAATCTGCCGAACTACCTGTGTGATCGTCGGCCAGAGGCGTCTGCTCAGCACTGCCAGGCCGGGGGGGGGGGGGGGGGGGGGCTGCCGGAGAGGGGCGGTGCCGGCTCAGCTCGGCATGAGGCTCCAACAGGGTGGAGGGAGCGTGGTCACTGTGGAGTCCCACGCCCGTTCAGAGCTTCCTCCAAACCTAAGTGTCACCTGATCGGGTTCACGGTGCGCTGAGAAAGACGAGCGGGTGTGAAATCTCCCCGGCTCGCCGCTCTCGGCCTTCACTTCCACAAGATGAATGAGCTCGATGAGTTCTTCAGTTTCCATCTTAGGCTCCTCACATTTGGCCTTCACGCTTTCCTCCTTTCCCCGCTGCCGCTTTACGGGAGTCATGAGAAACGCCGCCATCAAAGAACGACTCTGTTAGGATCTTATGAGCTGAAGTCAGAGAGAGAAAACGCTGGTGATGGGTCATAAATTATCTTTTATGGAACGCTGTGATTCGATCTGGGTGTCAGCCCCATGAAGCCATCGCAGCCAGCAGGGCCAGTGGCCTTCCCCCAGATGATGTTAGAGCGAAGAGGAGGAGGAGGAGGACGGTCCCGTCGTCTCCACAGACCAATGGGCAGCAGGAAGCAGCAGCTCGGATGTTCTCAGATTGACTCGTTTGTGGATCTGGTTCAAGCATGTCTCAGTCTGAGAGGAGTGGAGGCCATAAAGACGTCCCTGGAGGATCCACCACGTCACGTCTGACGGCGTCCGGCGGGGAGCCGAGTCCACGAGTCACCTCACGCAGACACCACAGTTTAGTTAACTGGTTAGTTTAGTTTACTGCTTAATTATGGTTTAGTTTTACGCTTTCTCTGCTAAAGTTCCATTTTTATTCAAAATAACTAAACAATTACTCAAGATCCACTTATTAGTTTTTCCAGTGTCTTCCGGGGTTTTCCACTGTATCTCACAGTCTTCCACACCAACAACTCTGAACCGTCTTCATGTACGAGCACCGCGCCACGTCACACGACCACCGATGAGCTGATGAAGATCAGCTGAAAGCTCCAGAAGGAGCAAATATCTGCTAAACTAGCTGATAAAGATCACGTGACCCATGAATTACCTGGTTTTAGGGTCCTTTGGCTGGTTGACCGTCTCTCATTAATTCATCATTTTAATTAGAATTAAATATGATTAACAAGAAGTAAAAAGCAACAGACAGACTAATGTCCCTCAAGAGGAGGAGACCAAACACAGAGCTAACGGAGAGACAATATGATCATTTGAAATATGATGTAGTTATTTATTTTTATCTATATTATTTTATTTATTCATCATGTCCCTTTTAATTGCCCCCTGGGGACAAATAATACATTTTTGAATTAAATTGAATTGAATAGTTCCCATGCATGTTTTTCTGATTAAACTATTTTGATGAATATTGAAGTTCATTCCTGATGTTTCACAGAAAAACAGTAATTCAAGGTCCTCTTCTGGTGTTTTTCCAGAGCTTCTGAACAACAGAAGCTGTAACGTTAGTGAGAGGAGTGTCTTAGCTGTAACCCAGCACTAAAAGCGATGATCGAGGTTGAATGTAAAGGCTTTGATGAGAATCTTATCTGCGAACATGGTTCATTCTGCTCTGCCCGTGTGAGCTTCAGCACATTTCAGGGAGTGTTGTTACGCTGATTTAACAGAATCATTTGAAGTTCATTTGTTTCAGCCTCACATTGACACACTAAACACTGAGCAGCGGGTGAAGTGTTGTCCAGCCCTTCGTAGCTTTAACCACGTTGAAGAGGAGGAATGTCGTTTGTGTCCACGATCATTTTCTGACTTCATGCTCATTTTTCAAAGTGCTCCAGCCTCGTTGTGGTGAAGCCTGCAGGAGGAGGAGTTCCATCCCCTGAAGAGAAGAACAAAACATCAAGAGGAGCAAGTGCAGCCGCCACATACCACATTTTAACAAGTATCTTACCACACTCACGCTGTAACCAAGTCAAACCATATGGACGGAGGGGGGGGGGCGGGGGGCAGAGGCGTCCCATCTCAGGATGGAGCCATAAGTCATGTTGAAATACCTGAGAGAACAACAACATGTGGACAATTACCGTCTTGGAGGTGGAAAACAAAAACCAGACAGCGGCTAACAGAGAGATAACTGCTCCACACTTTATTGGAGACCCGAGCAAAGACCCACAGATACACTCTTCACCTTTATTTCCCTTCAAGCTGCTTTGAACCTGTAAAATCATCTCTACACCATCCTCTGCATGTCTGCTATCTTTGGAAAAGACTAATTAAAATGAATTATTCAAATGATTCCATAGAACAAGCAGTTTGTATTGACTGGCCAGTCAGGATGTAAGATTTGAACAAGCTCTGCATCAAAAATGTTGCAACTTTAGTTTCATCAGCGACCTGTGAATTATCACGTCTGTGTGTGTGTGTGTGTGTGTGTGCGTGTGTGTGTGTGTGTGTGTGTGTGTGTGTGTGTGTGTGTGTGTGTGTGTGTGTGTGAGTGTGTGTGTGTGTGTGTGTGTGTGTGTGTTCCTGGTCGCCGCCTGATGACGTTGATTCAGGATCAATCATCACTTTATGACCTCAGAGAATATTAATAATATAGTATGGCTCTGCTCTGTGTTTTTTTTACCTTCCTTCTGATTCGTCCCTCTAATGAACACACAGTTAACAGATGTTCAGTTTGTTGTCTAACATCAGTAAAACACACTCAGGCGTTTCCCTGCTGCAGCCTCACGACACTAGCGGCCTTTAGCCGGATGATGATGCCATTATGATGTCATGATGATGTCATGATTATACCATGACGATGCCGTGATTATCCCGTGATGATGCCATGATGATGTCATAATGATGCCATGATGATGCCATGATTATCCCGTGATGATGCCATGATTACACCACGATGATGCCATGATGATGTTATGATTATACCATGATGATGTCATGATTATACCATGATGATGCCATGATTATCCCGCGAAGATGCCGTGATGATGCCATGATGATGTCATGATAATACCATGATGATGTCATGATTATACCATGATGATGCCATGATTATCCCGTGAAGATGCTGTGATGATGCCATGATGATGCAATAATGATGCCATGATGATGTCATGATTATCCCGTGATGATGCCATGATTATACCATGATGATGCCATGATTATCCCGCGAAGATGCCGTGATGATGCCATGATGATGTCATGATAATACCATGATGATGTCATGATTATACCATGATGATGCCATGATTATCCTGTGATGATGCCATGATGATATGATTATACCATGATGATGTCATGATTATCCTGTGATGATGCCATGATGATGTCATGATTATCCCGTGATGATGTCATGATTATCCTGTGATGATGCCATGATGATGCAATGATGATGCCATGATGATGTCATGATGATGCCATGATGATGTCATGATTATCCCGTGATGATGTCATGATTATCCCGTGATGATGCCATAATTATCCCGTGATGATGTCATGATTATCCCGTGATGATGCCATGATTATCCCCAGATGATGCCGTGATGATGCCATGATGATGCAATGATGATGCCATGATGATGTCATGATTATCCCGTGATGATGCCATGATTATCCTGTGATGATGCCATGATTATCCCGTGATGATGTCATGATTATCCCGTGATGATGCCGTTATAATGCCATGATGATGTTATGATTATACCATGATGATGTCATGATTATACCATGATGATGCCATGATTATCCCGTGAAGATGCCGTG